>NC_135691.1:35638027-35773027 GCF_964276395.1 Gasterosteus aculeatus | reverse complement strand
TAACTTCTGTATTTGATTAAAAGTTCCAGCTCAGACCAGACGGACATTTGAATGTATGAGTATATAAACATATGAATATATACATTCATGAATATATAAATGTATACATGTTGAGCGTATAAATGTATGAAATGATGAATATATAGATGTATGAATATAGAAATGCATGAATGTATAAATGTACAAACATATGAATGTATGAACGTATGAACGTATCAATGTATGAACGCATGAATGTATGAACGTATGAACGTATGAATGTATGAACGTATGAATGTATGAACGTATGAACGTATGAATGTATGAATGTATGAACGTATGAATGTATCAATGTATGAACGTATGAATGTATGAACGTATGAACGTATCAATGTATGAACGTATGAATGTATGAACGTATGAATGTATGAATGTATGAACGTATGAACGTATCAATGTATGAACGTATGAATGTATGAACGTATGAACGTATCAATGTATGAACGTATGAACGTATGAATGTATCAATGTATGAACGTATGAATGTATGAACGTATGAACGTATGAATGTATGAATGGCGTCGCGAGGTTGTGACAGACATGTAAACAAACCCTTTGAATTCCTCACGTTGGGCACATTGTGCCCTCAGCTCGACCTGCAGGCTTCGTTTGCTCCTTAAGGAATCATATCTGCTTCAGACCACACGTCCGTCCCCACAGGAAGAAACCACGATAAGGAGGACGTGTACTCGCAGATACTGCAGTACTACCCCAAATAAGAAATACTTCACTGTAGGACTGCAACTACCAAAAAGCAGAACATGTATTGAAGTGAAATACTGTGATCCGACAGGAGAATACTAGTGACATAGTAGTATTTTACTGAAGTAGAACCTTCCTCTTCCTCCTCCTGTGTACTTTGCAAACACAGCTGAAAGTGGACATACTTTCTACCTATCAAGTGCAAATATTTATATGTCTACATCACCGTGGAGGTGACAAGAGTCATCGCCCATAAGCATCCTTAAACTCCTACAATCTTCAGGACGGTCCAACCGACGGAGAACCTGATCTCATTAAGAGTTTGTCCAGAAAAAGGATGGCAAAGGACCCATAATCCTCGGCATGGACTTTCTCAGTTGGAGGGTTTGAAGGGTGGAGCACAGGAAATGGGTAAACTGGATTAAATTCCACGCTGCAGCCGATCCACTTACAGTTACAGAGACTCTGGAGAAACCACAGGAGACTTGGACTGGACCTGAACCACGAGCAATCAGAACCTCTGTTGTTACCTGAAGAAATGTCAGACAGACCGAGGGTGCTGGAGAGTTGTGATGAAAGTGTGGTTTGATCATTGAGGCGATCTACTAGTAACCCTTAACGCCTGCAGTGACGATCACACTGAGACGGTGTGTCATTTAGAGTAAAACAGACCTTCAACCAGGGGAAGCTTTAGGGCGGGGCTACACACTGAATGACAGGTCCCTAATAGACCATAAAGCAAGAAGTGCTTTAGGGCGGGATACATACATATACAGGAACTTAGGTAGTAAGTATCAGTAAGCAGTAAATTTATAAAATAATTCTCTCATAAAGTGTCCGGTGTTATATTATGAATTAAGGTGGAATCTCTAGTGTTCCCCGGGTTTCAGCAGCAGCTGATCCTTTGAGCGGCCGGCTAGAAACTCGGCTGCACGTTTACGAGCAATTAAAAAGCTGTTTATCGTGGTCTCCTCAAAACCCGACCGCAGTCACACAGCCGCCGGTCTGCGGTGGAGCTCCTGATGAAGAGGAAAGTCAGCACAGCACTGCTGTAATGAAGCTGACATGCTGTAATGAGACTGATAGAGGAGCAGTGCGGTCTACGTGCTGTAATGAGGCTGACATGCTGTAATGAGACTGATAGAGGAGCAGTGCGGTCTACGTGCTGTAATGAGGCTGACATGCTGTAATGAGACTGATAGAGGAGCAGTACGGTCTATGTGCTGTAATGAGGCTGATAGAGGGGCAGTACGGTCTATGTGCTGTAATGAGAATGATAGAGGGGCAGTACGGTCTACATGCTGTAATAAGACTGATAGAGGAGCAGTACGGTCCACGTGCTGTAATGAGGCTGATAGACGGGCAGTACGGTCTACATGCTGTAATAAGACTGATAGAGGGGCAGTACGGTCTACATGCTGTAATGAGACTGATAGAGGGGCAGGACGGTCTATGTGCTGTAATGACAATGATAGAGGGGCAGGACGGTCTACATGCTGTAATGAGACTGATAGAGGGGCAGGACGGTCTATGTGCTGTAATGAGAATGATAGAGGGGCAGGACGGTCTATGTGCTGTAATGAGGCTGATAGACGGGCAGTACGGTCTACATGCTGTAATGAGACTGATAGAGGGGCAGGACGGTCTATGTGCTGTAATGAGAATGATAGAGGAGCAGTACAGTCTATGTGCTGTAATGAGAATGATAGAGGAGCAGTACGGTCTATGTGCTGTAATGAGAATGATAGAGGGGCAGTACGGTCTACATGCTGTTATGAGGCTGATAGAGGGGCAGTACGGTCTATGTGCTGTAATGAGGCTGATAGAGGGGCAGTACGGTCTATGTGCTGTAATGAGAATGATAGAGGGGCAGTACGGTCTACATGCTGTAATAAGACTGATAGAGGAGCAGTACGGTCCACGTGCTGTAATGAGGCTGATAGACGGGCAGTACGGTCTACATGCTGTAATAAGACTGATAGAGGGGCAGTACGGTCTACATGCTGTAATGAGACTGATAGAGGGGCAGGACGGTCTATGTGCTGTAATGACAATGATAGAGGGGCAGGACGGTCTACATGCTGTAATGAGACTGATAGAGGGGCAGGACGGTCTATGTGCTGTAATGAGAATGATAGAGGGGCAGGACGGTCTATGTGCTGTAATGAGGCTGATAGACGGGCAGTACGGTCTACATGCTGTAATGAGACTGATAGAGGGGCAGGACGGTCTATGTGCTGTAATGAGAATGATAGAGGAGCAGTACAGTCTATGTGCTGTAATGAGAATGATAGAGGAGCAGTACGGTCTATGTGCTGTAATGAGAATGATAGAGGGGCAGTACGGTCTACATGCTGTTATGAGGCTGATAGGGGGGCAGGACGGTCTATGTGCTGTAATGAGACTGATAAGGGGGCAGGACGGTCTATGTGCTGTAATGAGAATGATAGAGGGGCAGGACGGTCTACATGCTGGAATGAGGCTGATAGAGGGGCAGTACGGTGTACGTGCTGTACTGAGGCTGATAGAGGGGCAGTACGGTCTACATGCTGTAATGAGACTGATAGAGGGGCAGTACTGTCTACATGCTGTCATGAGACTGATAGAGGGGCAGTACGGTCTACATGCTGTAATGAGAATGATAGAGGGGCAGTACGGTCTACATGCTGTAATGAGAATGATAGAGGGGCAGTACGGTCTACATGCTGTAATGAGAATGATAGAGGGGCAGTACGGTCTACATGCTGTCATGAGAATGATAGAGGGGCAGTACGGTCTACATGCTGTAATGAGAATGATAGAGGGGCAGTACGGTCTACATGCTGTACTGAGGCTGATAGAGGGGCAGTACGGTCTACATGCTGTACTGAGGCTGATAGAGGGGCAGTACGGTCTACGTGCTGTACTGAGGCTGATAGAGGGGCAGTACGGTCTACATGCTGTAATGAGAATGATAGAGGGGCAGTACGGTCTACATGCTGTACTGAGGCTGATAGAGGGGCAGTACGGTCTACATGCTGTACTGAGGCTGATAGAGGGGCAGTACGGTCTACGTGCTGTACTGAGGCTGATAGAGGGGCAGTACGGTCTACGTGCTGTAATGAGGTGTTTAGTATGTTGGGTATCCCTGTTGAAACGTGTCCAACATGAAGTTACAGTGAATAGCTGACGGCGGGGTGAGAGGGTTCAGGAGTGTTTAACTACCTCCTCTGCCTCCTCCTTCTCTTCCTCCCGGCAGCCGTCAGCTGCCTGCAGCGGTTTGTTAAACCGGAGCTCATTTAGTGTTTTACACACTTCTTTAAATGACTCTGGACCTTGAAGACGACAACTGAGACCACAACAGCAGCGTGACACACATGAGATCTTCTCTACATGAGGCTCATAAATGGGATTACAAACAACACTGGACACGTCGTTTTTCTGAACGGATTCAAGACAAACAAAAATATATGTTCTGGACAGAAATTGTTTCCATGTTGAGACTATAGCACGAAGGCATAAGTTCCTTCTTTACAACTCAAGGGTCTACTTACTAACTTACTGGAGATGTCAACCACGGAGCTGCTTTGCATTCATCGGGCGACCTTCTCAGCGATCACATTCTTTTTCAAAGGTCCTCGCCATCAGATCAGGTCAAACTGCTCCCAAGTGTAGCATTACATCTTTTGTTAAGACCTAAAGGAAATATAAACCATAGAACAAAGATAAAGAAAAACCTGGATATCGATCCTTGTGGAACTGCCTTTTGTCTTTGTTCAGACAAAAGTCTACAGTGACTTAGTGCAGGCAACTTTATTTGTAAGGCACATTTCAACAATAAGACAATTCAAAGAGATTCACATAAAACCATTAAAAGCATCAAAAGGCCGGAGAAAAAACTCAAATCTAAATCTAAAACAATTAGGTATATTGTTGTCATGGTGACACCCTCGAGAGTTTGTATATGATTTCACAGTCTTCATCTTGTTTTTTATAAACCAGTAAACAGGAAGTGACCCAATCTGTACTGACGCTCTTGTAATGAAATGTACTGTGATGTAATGTAAAAGCCATGCAGCCCACATCGAGCAAACATAACGGTGACGCACAATTCATTGTACGTGTAACAATGATGACCTCAGAGTAACCGGGTTACTCCCCCAATCAGCTGATCGGTGACCTCATCGAACACCACACCTTTTACCCTCTCTTACCCGGGTAATCGTACAAAGAGTCGGTCTGATCTGGAGCGGCCACCAAGCCGATCAGAGGCTGGGGCTCCTCGCGGGACTCCGCCCTTCGGGGAGACGCTGCGCTCCAGATCCAGGAACAAGCGCTCACTTTTTCCCCCCCAAAAAACTTAAAGCTACATAATTATTGAGAGGTTGAGAGGCCGACACATGCCAGGCTCCGCCAAACCCGACTGTACAGTGGAAAAGCTTGATGACACCTTGGTTCAGGGTCAGACATTGGAAGAGTTAAGGATGTGACCCCCCCACCTCATACCCAGACTATAAACAAGAACCTGCCAAGGTCCACCTGCACCAGAGAGCTGCCGCTGTGAAGATCAACAGGCTTAATGACACCTTTATTAGTCATCTGGTCAGACGCCCCTGGTGGCAAAGCCCCCCGCTCAGCCCTGGAAACTGTGGATCACCAAGGCCGCTGACAAATGCACTGTTTACATACGGGGGGGGCACTGGATGCACTATGTAGATGATGATGCATAACACTGAGCATATGTGGAACTGTGTTACTTCATGATGTAAATACCGAAGTCTTCATCACCCTCTTGATCCTCTTCTAAAAGGCTTCATTTGAATCAGGAGAAAAAACTTTGGTTCTTTAAAGAAGTTTCATGACTTGAAGCTGCATTCTGTGTAGTGACCAGCAGGGGGCGACTCCTCTGCTCCCATAGACGTCTATGAGGAAATTAATCTACTTCTCTGTAGTGACCAGCAGGGGGCGACTCCTCTGCTCCCATAGACGTCTATGAGGAAATGACTCTACTTCTCTGTAGTGACCAGCAGGGGGCGACTCCTCTGCTCCCATAGACGTCTATGAGGAAATGACTCTACTTCTCTGTAGTGACCAGCAGGGGGCGACTCCTCTGCTCCCATAGACGTCTATGAGGAAATGACTCTACGTCTCTGTAGTGACCAGCAGGGGGCGACTCCTCTGCTCCCATAGACGTCTATGAGGAAATGACTCTACTTCTCTGTAGTGACCAGCAGGGGGCGGCTCCTCTGCTCCCATAGACGTCTATGAGGAAATACCATAAAGCAGGGTCCACTTCTCATCTGCAGTCGACAGACCCTCATAAACCTGATCAGTAACCAGAATATGTTGGTATACAATTTCTTTTCTGAGCCAATCATCTGCTCAAATTTTGGGCTGACCTCTCAAAAAGAGACCGTCACACATTCCATCATAATTCTTCTAACCTTGCACCAATTCTTCTTCTTTACCAATGTGAGTTTATAATAAAATTCAAATGTTTACAGAATGTGGAGTCTATATTAACCCAGATCTCACCAAACATCTGGATGTGCTGCAAGGGGGACGGACTAAATGAGACAGACTAAAGGGGGACGGACTAAAGGGAAACAGGCTAAAGGGAGACAGACTAAAGGGGGATGGACTAAAGGGGGACGGACTAAAGGGGGACGGACTAAAGGGGTAAATATGAAAGGGGGACATAAGAGAGGGGGAGAGACCAAAGGGGGACATAGTAAAGGGTAACACCACCCCGCAGTTCCTGTCTATCAATCACACGGTAACCAGAAACACACGCTCCGTGTCGGAGGTCTCTCTGAATCTGTGATGTTGTAAATGCGTCTCTGAAGTGGTCAACTCTTAATTCAGTACAAAGAAAACACACTTCTATAAACCCACAAACACCTCGATGAAAAGTCGGAAACCAGAGATATGTGTGGTCTCATCGAGGACGCCGAGAGGGGACATTACGGCATAAAACATCGCACTGGTTCCTGTTAGGACCACATGAAGTAGCATTAGTGACCTGTCAATCAGCGTGTGGCCCCGCCCTAAAGCATCCCCAGCTCCATGGTCCACCAGGTCGAACCAACAGTTAAATGTTGTGAAGTGAGAAAATATTCCGATGTGGTACAAGTACTTTGATTGCGTACTTAGGTCCAGTACTTGCGCTGTGGTCGGAGTAAACTGAACCATCTGCGTCGCCCTGATTCACAGTTCCACTTGTTGGTTGTGATTATTTCTTTTGGGGTGACGAGGAGGCCGCCGGACGCCAGCCGGGGAAAGAGAAGAACTGCTCTCTTCTTTAAGTCTCTGTGACATGTTGAAAGTATCAACTCCCCTTCATTGTGATTGAGGAGAAAATGCCACTTGGCTCGGGCCGCTCGTCGTATTTGGGCGTCTCCGTGGAAACAAGGCTTTGTTGACGGGGCGCGCTGACAGCAGAAATCCCTGTGGCTCCTCGCCAGGGCAATGCATGCAGGGAAAATGCTGTAATAAGGCAGGAGGATGACATTGTTATATGCTATGTTGTTACACTACGTTATTACAGTGTTACGTCGACCCCATCGCACCACGGCGCCCTGTCATGTGACGCAGGCCGCTGTGGTCATGTGATCCCGGCGGGACGCAGGTGGGAGTTCAGAGGCATCAACACACGGAGACAGAACGCTTGACTTCCACCCACAAAATAATTACTGGCATTTCCTGCTCTCTCGGCGAGCGTCCTCTGCCAAGGCGGTAATGGAAGTTCTGTGTCGGCGTCCCCAGGAATGGACGTTGGGAGAACGAGGCTTAGTGTCCCCCTTTCCCCTCCGCAGTCGGCCAGGAGGTCCAACCGGACCAGAAGCTCTCAGCTGATCGCCTCTGACCCCCTGGACGACTTCAACACGTCCCGGTGGCTTTATTGATTGTGGGACGTTTGATTAAATGAAGACAATAATCAATATCTGAAGGGGTTTCTGAGCCAACAGGTTTTTGGAAATATAAATATTTCCACGCCCTTTGAGAGTTGTTATGGGGGTATTTGTTTTCATTTACCACATAAACCGATTATTAGGATTAGTATCTTTTGGGAATAATACATTTTGGATCCTTTCATTACAGTTTAAACTGGAGCTTTTAGGTCGGATGATTCTTTATGTACCTTTAAGATATCTGTTGGTATGAAATACGTTTAGACCTTTTATGGAACCGTAATGATTAGAGACGATTCGCAAAGGCTTCTGGGTGTTTTACTGTTGTTAGGCTCCTCCCATCCTTTGGACTTGTTTGTCCTGTAAAAGAGTTCAGACTGAAGGGGTCGGGGGGTCGGGGGGCTACCAGAGCAAACTTCCAGCTAAATCCTCTTGTGTATTCATTTGACCGTCGTAGTGTCTCCAGGAGAACCATGTGGATTCTCTCTGAAGTCCACCTGAGGGACTCGGTGTCTCACGTGGAGGACGTGGCGTGGACCTGTGATGATGATCCGTGCTGCGTGGGAGGATTTGTTGTGACTGTGGAGGTTATAAATGGTTTTAAAATGAGAAGAAGAGGACGGGGGTTGTCTCAGTGTTTCTCCATCTGTCCCCGCACACACAGGAGTCTTTAGGTAACGGGTGGAGGCCGCTGATGGTGCAAACAGACGCTGACCTGCGCAGGAGGAGGAACAGAATCCTGCTTGTTTCAGCCATCACATGTGTTGTGCCAAATGGAGAAAGTATGAGGGGGACAGGAAGTGAGTTGGATGGTTACTGAGGTGTGGAAGGAAGATCTCAGCCAATCCCTGAGCTGCACGTTTCTCATGACTCGTGTAGAAAACGTCTTCTTATTTTACATTTTAAAATTGGAGGAGAGTGGAGATGGGGCGATGGGGCTGGAGGAAGGTGGATGAGGGGGTGAGGCTGGAGGGGGGCGGAGGAGGGCGATGAGGCCGGAGGAAGGTGGGGGAGGGTGGAGGAGGGAGTGAGGCTGGAGGAAGGTGGAGGAGGGGTGAGGAGGGGGTGAGGCTGGAAGGAGTGGAGGAGGGCGATAAGGCTGGAGGAAGGTGGGGGAGGGTGGAGGAGGGGGTGAGGCTGGAGGAAGGTGGAGGAGGGGTGAGGAGGGGGTGAGGCTGGAAGGAGTGGAGGAGGGCGATAAGGCTAGAGGAAGGTGGGGGAGGGTGGAGGAGGGGGTGAGGCTGGAGGGGGGTGGAGGAGGCTGGAGGAAGGTGGGGGAGGGGGTGAGGCTGGAGGGGGGGGAGTATGGGGGATGAGGCTGGAGGAAGGTGGAGGAGGGTGGAGGCTGGAGGGGGAGGGGGGGAGGAGGGGGGAGGCTGGAGGAAGGTGGGGGAGGGGGTGAGGCTGGAGGGGGGGGAGTATGGGGGATGAGGCTGGAGGAAGGTGGAGGAGGGTGGAGGCTGGAGGGGGGGAGGAGGGGGGAGGCTGGAGGAAGGTTGAGGAGGGTGGAGGCTGGAGGGGGAGGGGGGGAGGAGGGGGGAGGCTGGAGGAAGGTGGGGGAGGGGGTGAGGCTGGTGGGGGTGGGGGGTGGAGGAGGGGGGAGGCTGGAGGGGGATTAGCTGTTGGCCTTCAGATGTGAGCCTCCACCCTGTGAGGTGACTCAGTAACCTGATCTCTGTGTTTTTAAGGATCCGTCCTGATGGAGCCAGAGGAGCCCCCCCCCCCCCCTTCCTGGTATCAGAGCCTCACTCCATTGATCTGTGGATCCTCCTCCATCAGTCGGCTGCTCCCTGTGCTCCTGTTTCCATATTCCAGCTGTGGGCACGCGGGCAGGAGGGGGGGGATCCAGACTCCGTGGGTCCACAAAGAGCTGCAGGAAGTGAGGAGGCTTTAAATGTATGAACCTTTCCTTCTGATGTGATCAGCTGCTGATCCTGACTCAGACCTCATCAGTGGAGCCGTCTGAAGCTCTCCGACCAGACAGAGTAAACAACAACAACAACAACAACAGAAACACACTTTAGGCATGAAGGAGCTTTTGCTTTGTTTGGGATTCATTTCCCTTTTACTCTCTTCCAGCTGTACAGTCATTAGTCCGGTGGGAATAAACCAAATGTACAGAATGTTTTATTTTTACGCATTGTCTCGGGTCATTGTGAGCGACACACTAAATCTGTTGTACCAGTTGTATTGTTATTGTTGTCATCGTTTCCTCTTCTCGGCGTCACTGCTCCCCTCGTGGATGAAACCCGACGAGGCAGCGAGAAGCTGAAGAAGCTCAGATATTCATGAGAAGGATCCAAAGCAAACACAGAGATCCGGTGAGAAAAATCCCCGGACCACCCAGAGAGACGCCGCTCTAATCTGACTCAGGATCAGCGTTAATAAGCAAATTGTTGTATCACCATTTCAAAGAGCTTTTCAAACCGAGACTTGTTTTATGAGCGAGTGCTGCTGGCGGCCGGTTGGCTTTATGAGAGAAAGCTGTGCTTAGAATGTATAAAATACACTTATGTGCAAGACTCAACGCTGCTCTGCTGAAGGGTCGCATTGTATTTGAAACAGTTATGGGAATATGGGAATTTAAAAAAATGTATTCCAACCTGGTCAGCTGGATAAGTCTGTGTTTAGCCTAGCTTAGCACAAACAAAGCTATCGTAATCAACGTAGCGTTGCTGGTTGATTACGAAGCAGCATTTAGCAAACATAGCCACAGCTAGCATGCTTCATGTTAGCAGCCCACAGCTAGCATGCTTCATGTTAACAGCCCACAGCTAGCATGCTTCATGTTAGCAGCCAACAGCTAGCATGCTTCATGTTAGCAGCCCACAGCTAGCATGCTTCATGTTAACAGCCCACAGCTAGCATGCTTCATGTTAGCAGCCCACAGCTAGCATGCTTCATGTTAACAGCCCACAGCTAGCATGCTTCATGTTAGCAGCCCGCAGCTAGTTGATTAGTCATAGTTACATAGTTGCATTTACCAGATTATCCAACAGTCATCATTAGCTTCATGTAGCTGTTTCTTCTGTTTGTAGCTAATTAGCTTAGTAGCTTAGTTCTCACTCATTCCTGAAACCTTGTCTAATCATTTTGTTCAACAGGTTTCTATGAGTTTTGACAATTTTGAACATTTGGATTTGGATTCCAATTGAAATTGCTTACTAACAGAACAGACACATGTCAAAAAAGTTACTTAAGGTTAGTCACAACCTTTCTATCAAAGCTGTTTTAAATATGTTGAGTACAGAGTTGTGCCGTAAGGTTCCTTGTATAACAAGCGCTGCTTCTGAGTCGGCCAGGAAGTAAATTACCGTCTCCCAGCATGCCGAGCAGCCAGAGGACAGATGTCGGTCTAATTACAGGACTGAAAGAAGCTAATCCTACCGGCCTCTTGTGCTCCTGGACCCCTCCATTGGCTGGAGCCCCACTCCCCCACGTGGACCCGGGGGTCCGGGCCACGGGGGGGCCACGTGTGTTTGCTTATCTTCCCTGTTTGATGCACTGGAATCTTGAGCTTTGGGGCTGAATATTTTGGGGACTTCTTTTGAATGTCCAACTGTAAAAGGTTTAGAGGCCGATTCTTCTTAAGTGTGAAACATGTGGCAGAAGAAACCCTTTTAAGTCTTTAAGTCCAGAGGCAACGAAGAACATCAAGAAACAGTAAACAGACTTCTCCTTCTCTGAGGGGGGGTCATGTAGTGTAAACGAGAGCAGCTCCAAAAGACTTCAACTTTCTCCTGCAGCTCCACCCTCATTAAGAGCTTTGCCACCCACGAAGAGACACCAGAGTCTTCAGTGTCCTCTCCAATGTCCCTTCATTCACCCACAAAGAGACACCAGAGTCTTCAGCGTCCTCTCCAAAGTCCCTTCATTCACCCACGAAGAGACACCAGAGTCTTCAGCGTCCTCTCCAAAGTCCCTTCATTCACCCACGAAGAGACACCAGAGTCTTCAGCGTCCTCTCCAATGTCCCTTCATTCACCCACGGACGACCATGCCGAGACACCAGAGCCCTATGTAGCGCTGCTAACATGTAGCATTGCTCTTGCTGGACATATGGACATTGGTCGTAGAATAATTCATATTAATAGCAATATGTTTATAGTATAAAGGTGCATTTGGTTTCTCGCTAATGTTATTGCTAGAAAAATGCTATTCAAGAAGATGTGTTTGTTGGCTAGCTTAATTAACCAGCTACGGTTATTAAGTACACTGTGAAATACCATAAGGATTTATAGGCAACAATAAATACTGTAGAGGTACAAAGTAAAGGACGGTCAAGTAGCTAATGTTAACTTTAGCTAAGCTGGTTAGCCAGTTAGTTGCCTCGTCATGTTAGCTGATGAATGAATGAATCATTAATCGTTACGCACGTTAGTATCATGGAACAAATGATCCAAATTAAATGCGGGACCCTACAGACAGGAACTTCATTCTGAATATGACAGATTTGGATATCAGATTAAGATATGAATATTATCCTAACGTAAACCTGAGCAGGTGAGGTCGAGCTGCTGTCGCTCTGTCTTTGAGGTTTTTGGGAGCGCTTGTTTCCATGATGTTGTTGTCGTTGTTCGACGAACAGGAGATAATGAAGGGAGGCTGGCGTCCTGCGGCTAACGCTCACTGTTTATGATATTTAGGCCCATTAGAGCCGAGCAGAGGATCCCATGGGCACAGAGGGGACGTAATGAGATGTGAGTTCTCTGTGGGGCCGAACAGGGAGGGGCCTAATGACATCAGAGTTCAGCTCAGATCACAGGAACAAACACGCCTGAATGTTGGTTTGTTATGAGAGAAAGTTAGAGAAAGACCTTAAGTGACTCCCTGCGGACAGAATGTTCCCTTTGAGTACAGAAAGAGGAAATACACCAGCAGTCTAAGCGACATACGTCTGAATACTTCCACGACCAACTCATAATGTCAAGTAATAAAATACTGGATATTCAAAGTACAAAGACAAGTATGCACCACATGACAGAGGAGCTCTGTGCTGGGAACAGTGAAATAGTGTGATTGAAGCACACACACACAAGTAGTAATAATAAGACACGTTTGCACGTCCATGTGCACGGATGTGGTTGTGCCAACATTTTCTCTTATGTGTGTGTGAGGTCACATCCTGCATGTTAGTGGCTAATGTTAAAAGGTGTTGGCGTGTATTATAACAACAGAGCCATGTTCATTTAATTCCTGATACAACTCAATACAAACTCCCCAGACTCCTTTTGAACATGGAACCCAGAGGAGCAGGGTTCTTCTCCCCCAGAGGAGCAGCTCTGCACCTCCTCCGTCCCTCACAATGAGGCCTCTGTTGGGGGGTAATGATTCGGTGATAAAGCTGAGGAGCCGGTGCAGGAGGACGCATGTGGCTCACAGTGAGACCTTTTGACGTGAGGACGCGTGTTGCCTCACCGCTGACTCATATGTTAATGATATGTTAATGAGACTCCTGGAGAACCCAGTGATTGGCTCTTTAACCGATTGCTAAATGAAGAAAGTGGCCGAGGCAAATGGAGATTTATTTTAGCGGTGGCGGCGGCTGTGTGCTTTGGACCGCAGGGTTACTTTCTAAACACATGTTGGTGAGGGGGGGGGGGTCTAAGTGTGTTTGGACCTGTGGTTTTTCAAAAGAGGAAGGAGAGCTGCTGACTACTTCTCGCCTCTGGGTTAGAGTCCATCCCGCCGCCCAGCTAATGCCCCCATACCACAGACAAACACAGCAGGGTGCCGAAGCCGAAGGTAGTTATTGACCTTTACCTTTTTCCCACCTAGAGACACCTTGAGCTCACTCGAATGTGACCATGAATCCCGAGGGTTCAGATAGTGAATCACGCTACCAGACGGGGTCTCTACCCCCCTCTGTGGCCTCTCTGAGGTCTGAAGGGGTTAAATGTTCGGACGTACCTCAGCGCCTTTGTTGAGGTTTGTTTTCTTATAGAAGGACCAGGTGTTCTTCCACCTGGTCCTCACATCTGAACCGCGGGAGGAGCAGAGCGGTTCTGACCCGCTTTGAAGCCGCTGGAATAACCCGTTTACATCCCTCATGATCCGCCGCCTCCCTTCATCTCCCCTTCTCACAACAACCGCGCCGAGCACCAACAAACGGAAGGGTTCCATTTCCAGGCGGCGGAGCCAAACTCCACAGGCTGAGCGGGGGTCAGAACGGGGGCCGAGGGGGGCGAGGGGGGACTGTTGACCCGCGGGGCGTTCCCTTATTGATCTTACGTATCTGCCCGGGGCGGATAACCTCGCTGTTTGAACAGGATCTAGAGGCTCGATTCGTTCTCATGAGCGAGGGTCAATCAATCAATCAATCAATCAATCAATTGATGAGTCAGTCAGACATGTTGGAGATCATGGACAGAGATCACAAGGACGTGTTGGGGTCATGGACACAGGTCACAAGGACGTGTTGGGGTCATGGACACAGGTCACAAGGACGTGTTGGGGTCATGGACACAGGTCACAAGGACGTGTTGGGGTCATGGACACAGGTCACAAGGACGTGTTGGGGGTCATGGACACAGGTCACAAGGACGTGTTGGGGTCATGGACACAGGTCACAAGGACGTGTTGGGGTCATGGACACAGGTCACAAGGACGTGTTGGGGTCATGGACACAGGTCACAAGGACGTGTTGGGGGTCATGGACAGAGATCACAAGGACGTGTTGGGGTCATGGACAGAGATCACAAGGACGTGTTGGGGTCATGGACACAGGTCACAAGGACGTGTTGGGGTCATGGACAGAGATCACAAGGACGTGTTGGGGTCATGGACAGAGATCACAAGGACGTGTTGGGGTCATGGACACAGGTCACAAGGACGTGTTGGGGTCATGGACAGAGATCACAAGGACGTGTTGGGGGTCATGGACACAGGTCATGAGGACGTGTTGGACACCTTTACAAACGTCTCCACATGGAGTCACAGTCTCGTCTCCGTCTCTGGCTCCGTCTCTGTACCTCGTGAACTTGTGTCCTCTGAGAGACGTTCCTCCTCCGTTCCCACGCGTCACCCAAAATCTTCAGCTGGACCCAAATCAGAAAAACAAACGTCCATTAGCTGAAGAGCCTCCGTCAGGTGGAGCCGTATCGGACTCTCCATCTTCCTGCCGCCTGTTTTTCTTTCATTGAAGCTGCTTCGGGCTTTTTTCTTCCTCCGGAGGAACATCGTTGTGCAACGTCTGAGTGTGAGAACAGAAGCAGACGGTAAATCATCAGCGTGTTGATAAGGAGCATCCTGAGGTCCTCATGATCTCCAGTTACTCCTAAGTTTATATATACACATAATAATACACATGTATGATCCATCCAGTGGACTCAACTGTCTGATCAATGATTCAAACGCACAAAGACACACAAGAGAACAGATGTATTTTACATTTTATATTTTAATACATTCCTTCCTTCCCCTCCTCCTGCCTCCTTCTCACATCCTTCCCTCCTTCTTCTTTCCTAACGGAGGAAAATGTTTCCACAAACCTGCTGATATTTGTACTTGAAGAATGCAGTACTTGTACTTTCCCCCCGTGGTATTTAGAGGACATCTGCTGAGTGTCTTTCCAGAGAGACCTTCCATTTATTTTGAAAAGACTCATCAGGAAGTCAGAGTCCAAACAGAGTCCAGAGATTCCACACACACACACACACACACACACACACACACACACACACACACGTATATATATATATATATATATATATATATATATATAGTTACATATATAGACATGCATATATCTATCTATAGTTACATATATATTCAGTTAAATGAATACAAATACCACACATGAGTACTACAGTATTGCATATTAGTAAATGTGTCTCGCTTCATCTTGTGAGCATCTGTATCTCTCCCGTTGCATTGTGGGACTTCCTGGCATGTCTTTTGTCCCTCCTGTGTTGCTGTACGCCTCGTTAAATACTTCAAACGTCTCACACCACACACAAAAATACATTCCTGGTATTTTTAGGACCCCCATCCAGATGTGTTTCCCCTCCTGACTCCAGACAGATGCTGTATTTAGAGAACGTGTCTTCACCTCTCACACCTGACTGAGGGACATGTCCCTCTGAGGTCCAACACAGCGCCCTGTCGGATTATTCACGTGTGTGTGTGTGTGTGGCGAGCTGTTTGTTGTGTGAAAGATAACTGATCGATAACAAAGTCCAAACAACATCTTTTTCATTTAAAAACTACCTTCTAGTTTCTCTTGTTCACCTGAATAAACATCTGGACTGCTTATGTCTTAACGTGTTTCCAGGTGACCTCTAAGTGTCCTCTTTTCTCTCCGGGAGACCCTTAAGTGTCTCCAGGTGTCCCCAGGTGACCTCTCAGTGTCTCCAGGTGTCCCCAGGTGACCTCTCAGTGTCTCCAGGTGTTGGTACTCCTACGTTTTCAACCTACAGCCTGTAGAGTCTCCAGCGGCAGAGGAACTCCCTAAAAGCTCTTTGCTTTTATTTCACCTTTCAAAAGTGACGGAAAGATTGAACGTTTTGAACATTTAACATTTGGACTGACAACAGACTCCTGGAGTCTCCTGGGGTCCCAAGTCTTTGGCTCGGGGTCCAGGTGCTCTGTGCTCAGGTGTGTTGAGTGGACTCGGGTTCATTGAGGTGATTCAGGTCAGCGTGGCGCAGGGTAGAGAGGGTCGAGCCCCGTCTGCTCCGTGTCCCATGTCGAGGTGTCGCATTAAGACACGTACCCCCTAACTGCTCCGTGTCCCATGTCGAGGTGTCACATTAAGACACGTACCCCCTAACTGCTCCGTGTCCCATGTCGAGGTGTCGCATTAAGACACGTACCCCCTAACTGCTCCGTGTCCCATGTCGAGGTGTCACATTAAGACACGTACCCCCTAACTGCTCCGTGTCCCATGTCGAGGTGTCGCATTAAGACACGTACCCCCTAACTGCTCCGTGTCCCATGTCGAGGTGTCGCATTAAGACACGTACCCCCTAACTGCTCCGTGTCCCATGTCGAGGTGTCGCATTAAGACACGTACCCCCTAACTGCTCCGTGTCCCATGTCGAGGTGTCGCATTAAGACACGTACCCCCTAACTGCTCCGTGTCCCATGTCGAGGTGTCACATTAAGACACCTACCCCCTAACTGCTCCGTGTCCCATGTCGAGGTGTCGCATTAAGACACGTACCCCCTAACTGCTCCGTGTCCCATGTCGAGGTGTCGCATTAAGACACGTACCCCCTAACTGCTCCGTGTCCCATGTCGAGGTGTCGCATTAAGACACGTACCCCCTAACTGCTCCGTGTCCCATGTCGAGGTGTCACATTAAGACACCTACCCCCTAACTGCTCCGTGTCCCATGTCGAGGTGTCACATTAAGACACGTACCCCCTAACTGCTCCGTGTCCCATGTCGAGGTGTCACATTAAGACACGTACCCCCTAACTGCTCCGTGTCCCATGTCGAGGTGTCGCATTAAGACACGTACCCCCTAACTGCTCCGTGTCCCATGTCGAGGTGTCACATTAAGACACGTACCCCCTAACTGCTCCGTGTCCCATGTCGAGGTGTCGCATTAAGACACGTACCCCCTAACTGCTCCGTGTCCCATGTCGAGGTGTCGCATTAAGACACGTACCCCCTAACTGCTCCGTGTCCCATGTCGAGGTGTCGCATTAAGACACGTACCCCCTAACTGCTCCGTGTCCCATGTCGAGGTGTCGCATTAAGACACGTACCCCCTAACTGCTCCGTGTCCCATGTCGAGGTGTCACATTAAGACACCTACCCCCTAACTGCTCCGTGTCCCATGTCGAGGTGTCACATTAAGACACGTACCCCCTAACTGCTCCGTGTCCCATGTCGAGGTGTCACATTAAGACACGTACCCCCTAACTGCTCCGTGTCCCATGTCGAGGTGTCACATTAAGACACGTACCCCCTAACTGCTCCGTGTCCCATGTCGAGGTGTCACATTAAGACACGTACCCCCTAACTGCTCCGTGTCCCATGTCGAGGTGTCGCATTAAGACACGTACCCCCTAACTGCTCCGTGTCCCATGTCGAGGTGTCGCATTAAGACACGTACCCCCTAACTGCTCCGTGTCCCATGTCGAGGTGTCACATTAAGACACCTACCCCCTAACTGCTCCGTGTCCCATGTCGAGGTGTCACATTAAGACACGTACCCCCTAACTGCTCCGTGTCCCATGTCGAGGTGTCACATTAAGACACGTACCCCCTAACTGCTCCGTGTCCCATGTCGAGGTGTCACATTAAGACACGTACCCCCTAACTGCTCCGTGTCCCATGTCGAGGTGTCGCATTAAGACACGTACCCCCTAACTGCTCCGTGTCCCATGTCGAGGTGTCGCATTAAGACACGTACCCCCTAACTGCTCCCCGGCATGTAAAAAGCGACGGGTTAAAAAGGCAACGTAAGTGGCTTTGGATAAAATGCTAAATGACCTGTAATGTGATTCAGACTAAACACAGTAAATCATCACTCCTTCATCTCGTCTCCACAGCCTGCTGGTCCGCCCAGGACGACCTGCTGCACACCCAGTCTAAACAAAACACTGTTACCCACAATGCACCTCGCACCTTTCCACGTGTCATTTCCCAGAATGTTCTGAAAACGAACCTCAGAGGAATCCTGAGGGAAAGTTCTCACATCTGCTCCAAAGATGAGAAGCTAAAGGGAAGTTTAGAGATTTTAATTCATATTATAAAGTTCATAACGTAAACCAGCCTTTAAAACATGACGGAGAACCTGTGTGTTGGAGGCGCGTGTAATTCATGCACAAATAAACAAATAACAATGACAAGAAGCTAAAGGACAACTATTACAGGTCAAATGGTTTTCAAATTGAACAATTAATGTTTGAAGAGGAGCTCATTGCGCCTCATGACGGCGTTTCAACGTGTTCTGAGCACATGAGACACTGGTTTAGTGCTGTGTGTGAAGTATGAATAGAAATAAGTCTGTCCATTGAGGATTAAATGTTTTACTTTCGCTGTCCACTTATTCCTCGTTTTTCTCACGGTTCTTTTTTTCAAATTTCACTGGTTTACTTTTTCTCTTTTTATTTGTATTTTGCCGCTACCTCTGTCGTCTGTCCGCAGTATTGAGACAATATCATCGTCCTGCCTGGAATGCAAAGACTCGATTGGTCGAGTGGTATCACGTTGGATGGTTGAACTCGATTGCGATTGGTTAAGCCACTAACGTTTAAGTCACTACCGTAAAGACGACCAAAGCTGCGCGGGTCACAACAACCGTTTGTTTTTAGCTTTTGGTCCAGATGGGACAGCTTCTGGGTCCAGATCCAGACCGCGTCCCGCCAATTAGTGACCTCTGGGCCACGTTGTAGCATTAAGTTGTAGCATTGGGTTGTTAGGCTACGTTGTAGCATTAAGTTGTAGCATTTGGTTGTTAGGCTACTTTGTAGCATTGAGTTGTAGCATTGGGTTGTTAGGCTACGTTGTAGCATTGAGTTGTAGCATTGAGTTGTTAGGCTACGTTGTAGCATTAAGTTGTAGCATTGACTTGTTAGGTTACGTTGTAGCATTAAGTTGTAGCATTGACTTGTTAGGCTACGTTGTAGCATTGAGTTGTAGCATTGGGTTGTTAGGCTACGTTGTAGCATTGAGTTGTAGCATTGAGTTGTAGCATTGAGTTGTTAGGCTACGCTGTAGCATTAAGTTGTAGCATTGACTTGTTAGGTTACGTTGTAGCATTAAGTTGTAGCATTGACTTGTTAGGTTACGTTGTAGCATTAAGTTGTAGCATTGACTTGTTAGGTTACGTTGTAGCATTAAGTTGTAGCATTGACTTGTTAGGTTACGTTGTAGCATTAAGTTGTAGCATTGACTTGTTAGGTTACGTTGTAGCATTAAGTTGTAGCATTGACTTGTTAGGTTACGTTGTAGCATTAAGTTGTAGCATTGACTTGTTAGGCTACGTTGAGGTGTTAAGTTGTTATGCCACATTTCTAAGATATCTTTTTGTTTTGTGTTCTAATTAAAAATCATTTAAAGCAAACAGTTGTTTGAACCTAAATATTTATTTTACAACCTTAACCTTTTGTCATTGTGTGTTTCTGTAACACGATACGAGGCCGATATGAAACGTACTTTGACGTGTCCTCGGTCAGCAGACCTTCAACAGGGGTGACAGGTCAGTCATTCGGGGAACATTTGGTCATTTTGAAGACGTGTTTACTGTTGTTATCCCAGTAGCTTCAGAGGCTGCAGTGAGTCTTTATTACAGACATTACACTGTCTTATTATTTAGTCCTGCAGGTCCTACGGAGGAGTCAAGACCACACGTCCTGAGCAGCTCTCAGATCTGCTGCCGTGAATTCAACGTCTCCTGGGGATGCGGATTTGTCTGGTACTGTAACTGAAGCAGTTCTTAGTTTCACTTTGTCATCAGAGATCTGAGTCCTCCCTACATGTTGAATGCTTGCAGCTGTGCGTCGAGTTCAAAGGTGTGTTTTTGTTTCAGGTAACGCCCAGCCGACCAATCACAGCTGCTCTCAGCAGAACCTCTTGTTTTGTCTCAGAAGCCTCAACAAGCCGTGGAAGCAGGTCGCTTGGTTTCTTTGTTTGCGTTTCAAACCGCCGGGAACCGGACGGGAGATCCACCCTGATCCCATGTCTCAGGGTCAAAGGTCAACCAGGAGACTTCCAGATTCCCTGTGTTCACTGTGGCCTCTTTTGTGTGATTTAAAAAGCTCTATAATCTCATACCTCATGATTTTACGCTTTACACTCGACAGCGAAGAATAAAAGAATATAAACACATTTCAACACGTTAAGAATCTGCTGCTCAAACATGTTATTGTCCTTTAAAAAGCGTGTTTGTGTGCACTAATGAAGACTTTTATTTATTTAATGATTATTATAATGATCATTTTGAACTGTTATCATCATGGTTTTATCTAAAGCAATGAGAGGCAATAAAGTGAGGGTCCACGATCAACACGGCATGAAACATAAAAGTGGACATTAAGCAAACGTAGTTCCCAGCTAGGGTCAAAAGGTCGGGGATCTGAGGTAGCGCTGGTCTGCGGCCACATCTGGAACCGGCCTGCGGCTTTCGCCTCCCACGGGTCTTAAGAACCAACATCGGGCTGCAGGTGCACCGGCTCCCTGCAACAACATGCTGGACCGCCGGGGCCCAGAGTCTCTGGGGTCCAGGGTTCTAAAGATTTAAGCAGAAGCCAGAGAAAAGACCCGAGAGGAGGAATCGGTACCAGTATCATAAAGTTTCATTTATATGTATTTATAATACGGGCAGATGAAATCCAGCGTTCTGATAGTGAGTCCCGTGGTTTATTATTGACCCGAGCGTAGCAGGTCACATTTTCACTGTTACATTGTGACATTTTAGCTTTTAGCTCGGTGGCGATCGCAGAAAAAAGACTCACAGATGATCGTTCACAAGCGTTAAAGCACGGTGGACTTAGCATTGTAGCTACGTAGCAAGTTAGCTTATTCCACCATGTTTTCTTCATAGCAATGATCTTTTCTTTAAGGAAGGAGCGTGTTCATGAAGCATACGTTGCTTTAACTTTGCATAACAATCAAATCCAAAGAGAAGAAGATGATTTATGAATTCTATATATGAATATTCTCTTAATATTTCTCCAGCTTTCTTATGAAAGGATTTATCTCTCATTTTATTTCCACGAATCACCATGAAACGTAATTACATTAAAGCATTTAATAAAGAGTATGAATGAAGTTCCGTCCTTCAGCCCTCGTCTTCGTCACGCCACCAAGGAGCCCTGGGGGCGGAATCAGCAGGCGGACCCCCCCCCCCCCCGACTAACCCAGTGAAGAGGGTTCATTGTGACAGAGTGAAGGTTTAACATTTGAAACGAGGCGTCTTCATCCACAACGAGACTCATTTAACCACGTTACAATAATAATGACTTCAGCTCTTATTGCAGTGAAGACGATCAAAGTCAAGTAAAGCCTGAGTCTAAATGAGTCATTTATTAACTTAATATATTCTCCTCTTTACCGTTTTAATGTGTGGAATCGGCGTGTTTATGAGACTTTACGCTACTAGAAGTACAGACGGAGACGCTCTTAATCAGCGTAATGAGACACTTCTGTGGACAGGAAGTGAAGAAGACAAATATCCAGCAGTGTGAAAAGGAACAACTAATGAAATGTGAACATTCATCAGCATCACGCTCATCAGGGGGAGTTCATCCCGACCCGCTTCCCGATTCACCCGACACGTCTTCACACATCAAGAGACGTCCTCCTCCTGTGGACGGGGACCATCAGAGGAGGCTCCAGGCCGACGGCTCCTCCTCTGGGGAGCAGCATCCCGAAGTGACCCCTCTGTCCCCATGAGGCCCCTCCGTCCCCGTGAGGCCCCTCCGTCCCTGTGCTGCCCCTCCGTCCCTGTGGGGCCCCTCCGTCCCCGTGAGGCCCCTCTGTCCCCGTGAGGCCCCTCCGTCCCCGTGAGGCCCCTCCGTCCCCGTGGGGCCCCTCCGTCCCCGTGAGGCCCCTCCGTCCCCGTGGGGCCCCTCCGTCCCTGTGAGGCCCCTCCGTCCCCGTGGGGCCCCTCCGTCCCCGTGCTGCCCCTCCGTCCCCGTGAGGCCCCTCCGTCCCCGTGGGGCCCCTCCGTCCCTGTGAGGCCCCTCCGTCCCTGTGGGGCCCCTCCGTCCCCGTGAGGCCCCTCTGTCCCCGTGAGGCCCCTCCGTCCCCGTGAGGCCCCTCCGTCCCCGTGGGGCCCCTCCGTCCCCGTGGGGCCCCTCACCTTGTGTTAGACGCCTTCATGGGCCGCAGCACACTGTATCAACACACACATACAGTCACTCATCTTTTAGGGTTTCTTTATTATTTTGTCTGTTTTCATGAAGTTCTCGGATTTATAAATTATTTTTCGGTAATTAAAAAAAATGTTTTTTCGTTATTTCTGTGATTTTCCATTATTTTGATGTTTTGGGGAATTCTTCCCGTTTCATATCATTTTATATATTTTGGCGATTTTGGCTTTTTGAATAATTTTGTCTGTTTTCTTTGTTTCTCTGTTGTTTTTGCATCATTTTGTATTTTTTGTCTGTTTTTGTCTCTTTCATCATTTTGTATTTATAATTTGTAGAGATATTGGAGCAGCTTCAAGGCTGGAAAAATCGGGGGGACTTTTTACTCCTAAAACCAAGAGCTCAGAGATTGATGACGGCACCTCAACTGGATCCTCCAACTCTAAGTTTCTGTCAGCAGAGGAGGAGGTTTGTGTGAGGTCGTCCGCCTCCCCACGACTCCCATGTGACTCCCTCCAACTGTCTGCTTTCCTTAAGCCGTTTCCCAGAAGCCTCTCTGACACCCCCCCCCCCCCATGAGGATCCGAGGAGGAGCGGCGGAAGTTATTGTGAGGTCTCCAGTCCGCCTGCAGGTCCGCCCGCTGGTTTTCACATTAGCCTCCTCCTGCTCCTGCTCCTCCTTTGTCCTCCTGCTCCTGGTCCTTCTGCTCCTGGTCCTCCGTTGTCCTCCTGGTCCTCCTTTGTCCTCCTGCTCCTGGTCCAGCTTCTTCCTGAGCTTCACGACTCGTTACAAACTCACCAGGAGCTAAAGTTAGCCTGTTGTCAGATCACCTTCAGGCTGACCCGGGATCAGCTGGAGGGGGACGTCCACCAAAGAGTCAATGTGAGGACCACAGAGGGACAACATCCTAAAAGTAACACTTATTGTTGTTTATCAACCCCTGCTGGTCACTACAGAGAAGTAGAGTCATTTCCTCATAGACGTCTATGGGAGCAGAGGAGTCGCCCCCTGCTGGTCACTACAGAGAAGTAGAGTCATTTCCTCATAGACGTCTATGGGAGCAGAGGAGTCGCCCCCTGCTGGTCACTACAGAGAAGTAGAGTCATTTCCTCATAGACGTCTATGGGAGCAGAGGAGTCGCCCCCTGCTGGTCACTACAGAGAAGTAGAGTCATTTCCTCATAGACGTCTATGGGAGCAGAGGAGTCGCCCCCTGCTGGTCACTACACAGAATGCAGCTTTAACTCGTGACGCTTTGACTTGTCTTCTGAAGGTGGCCCCATCGATCATGTCGGGTTCATCTTCTGGAGGCTCTTTGTATTTAATATTTAGTATTATTTACTGATCTGTAAAATGATGATTTGATCTGTTTTGCTTTGTTCTCACTGAGGCGACGCTCCAACGTGTCACATCCAGACGTGCAGCGCAGATGTTTACTCAGCCTGCTGGCTTTATTTTTAGACTGCGGCGGGGTCGGAGGTCGACTCATGGGGGGCCCAACATGTGTCGAGGCGGTCTGGAAAAACCGATAGGCGAGAACGGGCCTCCGGGACCAAAGAAACACCTCTAATGTGTTTTTAAAGTAGAACTGTTTAATATTCAATCAGTCAGCGCTAACGAGCATCATTCAGTCTGAGTACGATAACAGGGGGGTACCAGGTAGACTCTGGTACCCCCTCCCCGGTAAGTTGACCTCTGACCCCCCCTTACTCACTCAGATGGGTTGTTTCCACCAAGCTGCAGCAGATCTCCGCAGAGGAAACTTTGTGTTCTGGGAAAGCCCCGGACCCTCTGACACATGCCCCCCCCCCCCCCCCCCCCCTCAGTAATTGGGCCAATTACTTTTCCATAACAGCCCTGAAACACTTATGTGTGTGGCTAGAATAACAATTTCCACATGAAACCCTTGTTCATTCATAAGGGTCCGGGGGGGGGGGGTCTGCACCCGTCACAGGTCCGTAGAGACGAGCCGCTATGACATCAGAGGTTAAAGCTGTTCGGCTCCATCTTCATCACCTCCACCGCTCACTTCACGGAGTCCTCAGTTCTGACCTGTAACCATCGCTTCAACTGCTTTCACTTTCTCTGTTTGATCTGTTACGTGTCTCTGTAATGATCTTTATTTGACACAATGTAGATTATCGTCATTATTAGAATAATCATTTTGTCATTTTTATAAAGTCTTCAGATTATTGTTCATATCTCTGTGGTTTGAATCACAAAGCAGTCGGACCGAAGAGACGTTTAAATAACTTTATTGATACCCTCTGTAAGGATGACGTCGTGCTACACGCCCTGATTTGATTGGTTGATGAGGCGATAAGGAGCGCGATGACAGCAGAGACGCCCCGCCCATCCGAGGGGAGCACGTAGGGCCCAGCCACACCCGCTGACAGGGGAGGGGTCGAAGGTCAGTCTGCTCCACCCAAAACCACCCGGCTGCGCCCTCCTTCTTCTCCACCTCCTTGTATGGAGCATGTTCCTCCACCTCCACCCGCCATAACTCCTCCCCCTTCCCTCCGCGGTGTGAACTGTTCACCTCAACTAAGTACTACGAGTACTACCTCACTGATAGCTGTGTACATGTACACTGATAGTTGTGTACATGTACTACCTCACAGATAGCTGTGTACATGTACACTGATAGTGATGTACATGTACTACCTCACTGATAGCTGTGTACATGTACACTGATAGTTGTGTACATGTACTACCTCACAGATAGCTGTGTACATGTACACTGATAGTGGTGTACATGTACACTGATAGTGATGTACATGTACTACGCTTTGAGGAGAAGCTCCTCCATCCATCCATCCATCCATTGTCAAACCGCTTATCCTGCACACAGGGTCGCGGGGGTCTGGAGTCCATCCCAGCCAACTTCGGGCGATAGACAGGGTACATCCTGGATTGGTCGCCAGCCAATCGCAGGGCTACACAGAGACATACAACCATTCACACTCACATTCACACATCTACGGGCAATTTAAAGTCCCCAATTAACCTGATCCTCAGAGCATGTCTTTGGACTGTGGGAGGAAGCCGGAGAACCCGGAGAGAACCCACGCAGACACGGGGAGAACATGCAGACTCCACACAGAAAGGCCACTGGGCGGAATCGAACCCAGGACCTTCTTGCTGTGAGGCGACAGTGCTAACCACCACGCCACCGTGGGAGAAGCTCCTCCCTGAATCCAAACATCTCCTCCAGAAGGGACACATTGAATAACTGGGACGAAGCAGCAGGACAAACACACACTTCCTGCAGGTTAACGAGCTGCACTCGACCACCTGTTGACGTTTCTGTCTTTGAACCAACATCACGTCCGAGGTCGTCGGCGGCTACGGGAGCGAGACACGTGCAGCTCCAGTGGTCCCCAGAACAACCAGACGTGGGTCAAAACCACCAAGCAGAAGCTTCTTCTGAGCCGCTGTCACACAACTACACGGGATCTAAAATGTGGTGATTCACCCGAGTGCAGCCGAGGAGGAACAGGGTTCCTGGAGGAGTAGAAGTGGTGCGAGGTCTTGGACCTCGGTAACGAAGCACCTCTGGATCGCAGGACCCTCGAAACAAAGGGCCCGTCCTCCCCAGAGCTGCAGAACCACGATTTGCCCAGCGAGGGTCAATGACTTCGTGAGGACCCGAACGCTTTGTGCACAACCGCGCCCCCCCACCGGTACCCGAGTGCGTCTCCCCGTCGTCCTCAGTTGGTCCTACGCGGCGGCTTCGCCCGGAGACTCGTGGGAGGTTTTCAGAAACGTTCATTGGAGGAAAAAGGTGGAAACATGTGCCGTCTTTTCTCTCTGGGCGGAAGCGTCCAGCCGAGCGTTAGAAACATTATTTAACTTGGGAGCTGAAATATGACTGTGGGACATTGAGAAGATGCATCCCTAACATGCAATATGGGCTGCAGACCTTCGTAAAGTAGCACATTGGGATCCGAGCCGCCTGGAGATGAAGGACCTTTGGAACAGGGTTGGACGTTCACAATGAGCTCCGCGGGGAGCAGAACCCTCAACGCAGCGTCTCGCCGGCCTTCGACTCCCACAATAAAAGCAGCCGTTTACACTGAGCTCCTTTGTGTGCAGCCGTAACCGGCTTCCTGTCACAAGTGCTCTTTAAGGAGCTGCTCGCAAATAAGGGGAAAGCTGCAGCTCAGCGAGCGCTAATAGTTGGATCCGGCCCATAAACACGCGGCTGTGTATTAGAAGTGAGCGACGCATCAGAACCGGCGGCTGGAGGCCCATTTTTGTGCTGTTTGCTTTGGAGCGAGCGGCGCATACCGGAGTGAAGTCAGCTCAGACTCCATGTATTCGTAATGATTTTACATGTTTATGACTGTGACTCATTGAGAAGAATGTTTTCCATCGCCGAGTGAGGTCTTCTCTGCAGAACACCCACCGCTCCGTGTGCCACACACACACACACACACACACAGGTTGGGCGTTCAGCTCTTGTTTAGTGTTGATTTATATGTATAAACATGTATAAGTATATAAACTACACACACACACACACACACACACACACACACACACACACAATGAGCCTGATGCAGACTCGTGTTCCTGTGTGAACCTCATCAGCAGCCTCATGAGGTGGAGAACATCTCCCCCGTGTGGACGGAGCGGTCCGTTAGAGGCCTGTCAATCAGCGTTAGGCTCCGCCCTAAAGCATCCCGTCATTTGCTAGAGTCTGAACTCGTTTAGCACGTTGTTGTATCGACCATCAGGACACGTGTCCTCATAGGAGGTACAGAATGTGGTGACTGAGCTCGTGTACATTAAATAATTCTGACGACACAAAGAAGAACTGTTGGGGTGTGAAGCTACGGCTGATTAGAACTAGTCGGTTCAAATGAAGGACACAGCTGCGATGTGGGTAAAGATCAGTTTCTTTATTTCCTCGAGCACAAAGGGAACTTTTAGAAGAAGGTGTTGGGTCTCTTGGTGGTGAAGCGAGGTTTGTGCTGGCGACGGAGCACCCGGTGAGGGAGGGGGAACTTGATCTTCGAGTCCTGCAGGGATCCAGAGAAGAGAGCGTTGACTCGTGTGCAGAGAGACGGTTAAGAGGACACAGAGGGCGAGGACGACGAGGACTCACGTGGAACTGCTTGATGGCCGGTCTGCGGCACTTGTTGGCAGCGATGATCTGGACCTTCATGATCTGGATGGAGTGAGCGCGAGCGCGATGGCGAGCTCCCATATCACGGTCTGATGACACGAGACACGAGTCAGCATGAAACAGTTACCATGGAGACGGGAATATACAGAATGTCGGGATAACTGTAAATTCTGAGTAATTGAAGGAAAACTTGTACACTTGTATTTTATCCCACAATGAATCAATGAGAAACTACTTCACGACTCATGTTCTCAAAACGGGAAGTGAATCATCTGAAGAGGCTTCACGGAGGACTCCAACAGGAGCAGGACAGCGTGCACTCACAGCACTGGGTGACGGCTCCAGACGTGGTCAGGTCTCTGTACTCTCTGTACATGTTGTGGGTTCCACTGCGAGAGTCGTAACGCAGCCAGATCCCAAAGTTCTTCACCTTCTGAGGAGTTTTCTCGTGAACCTGAAGGCATCACGACATCAGCACGTCAGTCACATGGTGGAAAGCTAACAGACAACAAACCAGTAGGTGCTGCTTAGATTTGTTTCTCTGGGAATTTGGGGCTTATCTGGCAAACAGTCTGACAAATGAGTGACTTGACTTTAGCAACATCACCTTTCATTCAAATAGGAATGCGGAGAACAAGATAAAGTTTTGGCGGAATGAGAACTTTCCCCCTTAAATAGCACGATCCTTCGTGAGCAAACAGGCTCCAGACAGGAGAACAGGGGCTTATAGGTACAAAAGAGGCGTTCAAAGACCACGTGTAGACCCCTGGTTTCACTTTCAGAGACACGGCAGCGTCGTGAAAGGCGACAAGGATCACGTTCATGTTGGCACGCCACACAAAATCACACCACTGAGCCGGCGTGCGCTTTGGGTTTGGGTGCCGATGGAGACGCGAGGTTTTAATTCACGTTCCAACAGGACGTGTAGAAGCGTTCTGATCTCTACAGCAGAGACAAACTAAAACATTAACACATCTGTGCGATAAGCGAGACGGCAGTTCAGACGTGGTGTGTTCAGGGACCTACCAGGCCGCAGTAGACGGTCTCTCCAGAGGCCTTCTTCATCTTCCTCAGCTGGGAGACAAAGTACCAGAAGCGGGATTTGGCCACCACGTGGTTGGGGGCGAAGATCCTCATGCGGTACAGGGGGGGGGCCGGGTTCTTGGCAGAGGGCAGCAAACGCCCAATGACTTTGTACTCCCGAAGCTGCGTTGGAAGGAATCACATGAAAATCAGATCAGACACGTCGAGGCGTTCAAAGACCACTTGTAGACCCCTGGTTTCACTTTCAGAGACACGGCAGTCGTGAAAGGCGACAGGGATCACGTTCATGTTGGCACGCCACACAAAAGCACACCACTGAGCCGGCGTGCGCTTTGGGTTTGGGTGCACGAGGATGAGCTCTTGAGTCAGGATTCTGAAGAGGATCAAATACGCGTTGACATTGAAACACATCTTTAGCAGGATACTCCTAACCCTTAAGTTAGCAGACGGTACTCTGCTTTGTTGGGGGAACTAATGAGTTCATTCAGGTGATTTAACCAAGTTGTGTTGCAGACGTTTCTCTGCTGCCGGTTAACCTTTTTGACAGGTCACCATGTTTATGTCAAAGAATTTGTACAGATGGTGTTTATCTTCCTGCATAAATTAACAAATGCTGGATGTGACTACAGAACTCATGTAAAGCTGTGATGCCAAGTTTACTGAGTCAGCACATTTAAATAACACGATTTAGCAGAGTCACTCATTTCCTTACACTATCAGTATTGGTGAGGCAGTATTAGTATTACACTCTGCTAACGTTAGCCTGTTAAAGCCAATTAGCTAAGTTACTCTAATAAAAGCAGCGTGACACTCCTCGTCAAACTCGTCTGGCAAGAGAAAGCCGGAGACCAGGTAATCTTTAATATCCTGGCTGGATTAATTGAAATATTTCTCTATTGAGATTTGTCCCGTCTTAAACCCCGTTGAGGATTCGGGCCACCGGGAGACTCTTTAGCACCGCGTTAGCAGCTAGCGATAGCGGTTAGCTTTTGACAAAGCAAAGTTGTCGAAACGTTAGGCGTAGGAACCAGATTCGGTCAGTTCAACCCAAACGCTACAGTCGATTAACTTGCAACGGTTTTAAACGGTTTTTGTGGCTCGTGGAGACACGTGAAGACGTTAACGGCTCTGAGCGGCGTCACACTTCACGACTCACTCGTCCACATGGTTCGACGGACGCCATGTTGTAGCCGCACGAAGGCAACGGGACAGAAAAACGACCAAATTAGCACTGTAATTTGGATTTCCGGTCAAAGTAAAAACACATCTTAGCCAAACACAACGTTATAAAGCGATATCGTTTCATTTGGACCGTGTTGCATCGGCAGATATCGGTAAATAAGGAGTTTTACGTACTGTGCCGGACGCCTTCATGGTGTCTCTCGCTCACTGCCACAGTAAAAGAGGAAGTAGCAGGGCGGAGCCTGGCAACGTCATATGCACCACGCGGAGGATGGACATCCGGGCACTTCAGGGGCGGCTTCATATATATATATAAAGGTTAGCTGTCTTACGGCGGAGCTCCACACATGGCGGCCATCTTGGTACAGTGAGCTCCGTCACACATAACATTGTGTTGGTAGTGGTATATGTTAACATTTTACATTTTTAAATAATAATAAATAAATAATTGTCAACCGATTTTTAAACGGTTTAGTATGTTACAAACGTCAGATATGTAGTTATAACACCGGATACTTATGAGTAATGTTCTGTTTAATTTTATTTTGGTATGAAAATCAGGAATCAGGATCAGGAATCAGGAAACATTTAGTGCCATAATATGTCAGACATACAAGGAATTTGACTTGGCGGTAGACAATGGACGACAAGACAACAGTACAACAGTGCACAAAGAATAAAATAATATATAATGCTATGGGTTAGTTTAAAATAAAAGTTAAAGTTAAAAATATTTAAAAATAAAAAAATAAAGTGCACCAGCGAACAAGTGACGAGTGAAAAGTGACAAGTTAAAGTGGCATGTGCAGTGTGAAGGGAGTGACTGGTGGAGTGTTATAGTCAGTCAGTGGGGGACCGGCTCTGTTGATGAGCCCGACTGCCGACGGGAAGAAACTGTTGGTGTGGTGGGAGGTCTTAGTCTTGATGGACCTCAGCCTCCTGCCAGACGGAAGGGGCACAAACAGGTTTTGTCCGGGGTGGGAGGGGTCGGCTACCATCTTTTTAGCTGCTTCAGGGTCCTGAAAGCGAACAAGTCCTGCAGGGACGGCAGATTGCAGCCGATCAGCCTCTCTGCAGAGCGGATGACACTCTAAAAACCCATGGTTATAATCATAACAGTAAGTAGTGTCATAAATACATCGCTGTATAGGGTAGGAATTTCAACATGGAGCATTTCTTGATGTGTATTTGTAAAGGGAAATCTTGTACCTATTTTAGAACATTATTCTATTTTTAAGAATATAACATAATTATGCATAGTATGTATGTAGTCTCATAACTACATATCTGACGTTTATAACAAACCAAACAGTGTAAAAATTGGTTGAAAGTTGAGCAGGGTATGGTTATTTAAAAAATCCATGTATCACTACCAACACAATGTTATGGGTGAGCGAGCTCACTGTGGCAAGATGGCCGCCGTGTGAGACATCTGGCCTTCATATGTATCTAGTCAGTTGTATTTCCACCCTAACCTTAACCCAACAGTGTTTAATTTCCATATGAGGGATTATTAAAATGTTTTGATATAGTTAATAATACTTTTGTGATGTCTAGTAGCAGTTTTATGAGTTAAAACATGCATTTAATGGTCTAATAAATGTTCTTCTAATATTAGAATAGAGGAACGAGACAGAAAACAACTTCAGTCTCTTGAACGTTAGCAACTTAATTTTACGCCATATATTACATATAATACACACGTGGTTATAACACAACAATGTTTAACAGTAATAATTACTATAGTAAACATGACATACATTTCATATTGTAGAAAACTCTTCCGGCGTGACCCGGATGTTAACTGGTGTGACCCGGATGTTAGCCGAGTGGACACGCCGCCGCTACTGTTGCGTGAAGTCTGACCGACGCGTGAGATATCTGGATGGTTTTCCGCGGCGAGCTGACGCGCAGGAAAACGCAGAGAAAACGCGGATGAGACAAGTTGATTAATTAAGGTCGGTTGTACACAACGTGGTGTTTGTGTCTCATTCGCCCGGTTCAGTGTACTAACGGACGGCTAACGTCAGTTTGTCACGGTGAGATCTCCAAAGCGGGGATCGAGGTGACGTGAGCGTGATACGCGGGGTTAATAAACAACACATTTGAAGTTATGTAGCGTGAATGGATCCCACTCTCTCTGTGTGAACATCAAGGAAAGCTTCCCGGGAACGACTTACAGCGTCAGGATGAATCCACAAAGCCTGCTAGCTATGGAGCTATCCGGCTAACGCTAGCTTGAGTTGTGTCCAGTTAAGATGTTAGCATGTTAGCACCGCCCTGTAGCTAACAACTAGTGGAGATGTAAGCACGTTCAGCACCGGGGGGGGGGGGTAGCGAACAGCTGGTGAAGAGGTTAGCATGTTAGCAAGTTTAGCACCAACTATCAACTTTACTTTGAGGAGCGGTCACACGTGACGTCCTCGCGCCCCTTTAAAGCTCAGTGCACGTGTCGGTGTTGACATGGATCCTCTCTGAACGTTGCATCCCGGAGAGTAAACATTCATTCATTCATTTGTCAAATGAAAACAAAGCTAAGCTGACGTCACGCAGACAGGTGTGGCGCGTCGTTCACCTGTGACAGTTTGCCGACCCAATGGAAGTGTTCACATTCTATTACTGCAGTAAATTAACAAGTAATCACTGCGTTTTACAACTTTTGTTTAGTTAAGCAACGTGCTGCCTCGAGCACCTTGTGGCTTTTATAACACGGTTACCGGCGACATAAATAAACGTAAACATCTGCCTTCCAGCTGTAGGCACCAAACGCTGTGTTTCAGTAGCCAGAGAAACGTCCCAGACTGTCAACAAACAGACGCAACAAAAACAATCTGGAACTGTAACATTATTGGACATGAAGTACAGCCTCTGCTTTAATAATGTACACCTCGTGACTCGCTCTCAACCAATCAGAATGCTGGATTTAATCTACACATATTATAATTGTATTTTAAACAAACTCCACCCATGTGATGGTGTTGGAGGGGGAACATGTTGGAATAGCGACTCTTCCTGTTGTCCTCGTGCACTTTGCTGCCAACTCTCCATCATTTGACGTGTTTGAAAGGCCAACAGTGTCCACGTTTAGAGGGACGTTTTCAAACCACTGTCTTCTAGGGACACCGTGGTGGACAGCCCTGATATACACGTGTACACACACTCATCCAGTCTTTCCCTCCCGCCCCAGATGAGCGAGATCTGCCGTCCGGCAGCAGAGAGGAGAGAAGCGTCTTTGGAGGGCAGCTAACCCACTGATGGCCTGCCAGTCGGTCTGTGCAGTCATGGACGAGCAGGCCCTGCTGGGGCTCGACCCCAACGCCGACGCCCGCTACAGGCACAGGGTAGGACGCCACGTTACCTTCAGGTCTAAAACGATGACAATCTAAATGTTAGAAACAACAGTATAATAAATGTGTTCCTGTTTTGGTTTGACTTCATGTTACTTTTTGTTTTCCTGAAGTGTTGCATCCCATTTAGTATTTTTGATATCATCCCTTTACATTTTTAAACAGCGTAGCATTCCCTCTGTCTACTTGCAGAGAAGTTTAGGGGTTAAAACTCCACCAACCATCACTCGGTGGATTGAGGAGATAAAAGAGACACCTGTGATCTGTTTAATCAGATGGAATATTTATATGATCTATTTACACACTGAGGGCATATTGTGTATTTCGTTTGTAGCATCATCTTAAACTTCTTTCAAGAATTCTGATGCTCCGTTAAGGAGGATTTCTTTGATGAGGGACGGTGGACCTTAATAAAACTCACTGCCAGTAAAGACACGAGGAAATGTACTGTGGAACAAACATCAAGTCTGTTATGAGAAGTGTTGGACTAGTTGCTGCTGTTGTACCATAAATGACTCGTTCCTTTAATGTCAGAATAAAACCAAACGTGACGCTTGTCTGTCAGAAGACTCGTCTTCTTCTTCTCTGGTTTTGACGAGTCTTTTTACACGTCCTCGTTGGCTCAATCGGTTCTAGTTATTGAAGGTGGTGGTGATGATGATGATGATGAAGGTGGTGGTGGTGATGATGATGATGAAGGTGTTGGTGGTGAGGATGATGAAGGTGGTGGTGTTGAGGATGATGATGAAGGTGTTGGTGGTGAGGATGATGATGATGAAGGTGTTGGTGGTGAGGATGATGATGATGAAGGTGTTGGTGGTGAGGATGATGATGATGAAGGTGTTGGTGGTGAGGATGATGGTGAAGGTGTTGGTGGTGAGGATGATGAAGGTGGTGGTGTTGAGGATGATGATGAAGGTGTTGGTGGTGAGGATGATGATGATGAAGGTGTTGGTGGTGAGGATGATGATGATGAAGGTGTTGGTGGTGAGGATGATGATGATGAAGGTGTTGGTGGTGAGGATGATGGTGAAGGTGTTGGTGGTGAGGATGATGAGGGTGGTGTTGGTGAGGATGATGATGAAGGTGTTGGTGGTGAGGATGATGATGATGAAGGTGGTGACGATGAAGGTGATATGACTGTGTTCAGGCCATGGCTTACTTTGAGCAGCTGAAGGAGTCTCAGGACGCGTGGGAGGTCTGCGCCGACGTCCTCGCCAACGGGCTCTACAGGTGAGTGTCGACCTCCCACCTTTCATCAGAGATTCCCCCCGACCACGTTCACGCCTTCTTCTGTGGTTTGTTACAGCGACGACCACGTCAAGTTCTTCTGCTTCCAAGTCCTGGAGCACCAGATCAAGTTCAGGTGTGTGTGTGTGTGTGTGTGTGTGTGTGTGTGTGTGTGTGTGTGTGTGTGTGTGTGTGTGTGTGTGTGTGTGTGTGTGTGTGTGTGTGTGTGTGTGTGTGTGTCCTGCTCTCCTCTCATCACGTGGGCGCTGGTTGTGTTTGCAGACACGCTGGTCTGAGGTCAGTTCAGCAGCAGCTGATCAGAGAGACTCTGATGAAGTGGCTCCAGTCGCAGGTACGTGATGTTTGCAATAGAAGAGCAGCAGTTCTACTCACAGACTCCTTTTTATATATATATATATATATATATATATATATATAGACTACTTTATATAGTCCTTTATTTTTATATATATATAGAGAGAGAGAGAGAGAGAGCAAGTTCTGCTTTTACTTTAGTAGAGTTTTACTTTGCAACAAATTCAACTAATATAAGAATTATTCACATCTTCTCGTTGTCCCATCGGCTGTATTTATTTACTTTGACACAAACACACTTGTCCATATGTTGTCTGATGATTGACATGTGCTCCTGGTCTCCAGCTGATGAGCCCTCAGCCTGAGAAGCCCTTCATCAGGAACAAGGCGGCCCAGGTCTTCGCCCTCACCTTCGTCATGGAGTACCTGACTCTGTGGCCCAAGTTCTTCTTCGACGTCCTGTCCCTGGTGGGCCTGAACCCCCACGGCGTGGACGTCTACCTGAGGACCCTCATGGCCATCGACGCCGAGGTGGTGGACAGAGACATCCTCCACCTACCTGACGTGAGCCTGCGATGACCTGTGACCCTTGTCCCCCCCCCCGGGAGGCTCTTGGTTGACGCTGTGCCGTGTGTCCTTCAGGAGACGCGTAGAAACACGTTGATCAAAGACCACATGAGGGAGCAGTGCATCCCCCACCTGGTGGAGTCCTGGTTCCAGATCCTGCAGACGTACCAGCACTCCCACCCGGAGCTCACCTGCCAGTGTCTGGAGGTGGTGGGGGCCTTCGTGTCCTGGATCGACCTGAACCTCATCGCCAACGACCGGTGGGTCAGGATGACAAAGCTTCCTCTCAGGGGAAACCTATCGATGAATACGTTTCCACGGTGACCTCTCACTGTCACCAAAGAAATGTTTGTACCAAAGTTGCAAAAACAATATTCTTGCGCCAAATGTGTAGAAGAACAGAGGAGAAAAGCACCTAAAAGTGTCGCACTTGCCAATAAATAGTTTAGCACTGAAGTTGTAAACAAAGGAAGGAGGAAATGTTGACGCCTCGTGTCCTGCGTTGGTCTTCAGCTTCGTCAACCTGCTGCTGAGTCACATGTCGGTGGCGGAGCTGCGAGAGGAGGCCTGCGACTGCCTGTTTGAAATAGTCAACAAGGGGATGGACCCCGTGGACAAAACCAAGCTGGTGGAGTCTCTGTGTGGAGTCCTGCAGTCGGCGGGCTTCTTCAACGTGGACCAGGTGGACCTCCTGCTTCATGAATATGAACAAATATCAAACACACTTGAGAGACAGTAGTTTAGTTTAGTCTCCTTTTTTCCCCTTCCTGTCCCGTCAGGAGGAGGACGTGGACTTCCTGGCCAAGTTCTCCCGGCTGGTGAACGGGATGGGCCAGAGTCTGGTGCTCAGCTGGACCAAACTGTCCAAGACCGGCAACGTGAAGGACGCGGCGGAGACGCTGCAGGCGCTGGAGACCAAAGTGCCGCTGCTGCTGCGACTGCTGGTGCACGAGGACGACGACATCTCGGCCAACATCGTGGGCTTCTGCTACGAGTACCTGCACGTCCTCAAGCAGGTGAGGGGCTCCACCTGGACCAGTCACAGGCCACTGTCGTATTGTCTATTCAAGGCACATATGTGGATATCAGATGTCCGTGGATATCAAATAGTGTTTCACACTATTAGTCCTGAATATTCTGGCTTACTTTTAAATGTATTTCTCAGCTCCCCCAGCTGACGGACCAGCAGCAGACAAACATGGAGGTGAGTGTTTAGAAGCGACGCTGTGCCATATTTGAGCCTCCGTTTGATGTCTGAGATGATTGACGCGCTGCCTCTCGTCCTGCAGGCCGTCCTGCTGGCTGTCATCAAGAAACTGACGTACGACGACGAGTACAACTTTGAGAACGAGGTGAGCGAAGAGGAGGCCACGTTGTGGTGGTGGACTGGGGACCGCGTGGCTCAGATGGTGTGCGTTGTCCTCAGGGAGAAGACGAGGCCATGTTCGTGGAGTACAGGAAGCAGCTGAAGATGTTGTTGGACCGACTGGCTCAGGTCTCTCCTGAGCTGCTGCTGAAGGCCGTACGGCGAGTCTTCAACGGCACCATGCAGTGAGCGCCCAGCAAATGCTGTTCATTGCTTTATTTACATCATTTCTTTCCTTATTTCTTTTCTTATGTATAAAATCAGTTGGAAATAGAAAACTAGTCCTACAAACTCTTCCTTCTAACATTAAAATAGATCCTAAAGAAATAAACCTTTTAACCTAAAACATCACATACGTGTAGAAAAAGGTGCGATGAACCCGTTGCTCTCTAGGACCTGGCAGACGGCGCCCTTCATGGAGGTGGAGGTGGCCGTGCGGCTGCTCTACATGCTCGGCGAGGCTCTGCCGGCGTCTCATGGCGCCCATTTCACCGGAGACACGGCCAAGACCAGCGCCCTGCAGGACATGATGAGGACGGTGGGTCACCGGGTCAGGCTGGTGAGACGGGCCTCGCGTCGCCACGGTTACGCCCACTCTGTGTGTTCTCCCCCCACAGCTGGTGTCGTGCGGCGTGAGCAGCTACCGGCACAGCTCCGTGTCGCTGGAGTTCTTTGAGACCGTCGTCAGATACGACAAGTTCTTCCTGGTGGAGCCTGAACACATCCCCAACGTGCTGGTGAGAGCGCTAGACACGCTAAACACGCTAACACACGATCATACACATACAACATACAACGTGTTGTATGTTGTAATGAGACACACATTGAACTCCTGTATAAGTGTGTGTCTGTGTGACTCATCCCGTGTTGCGTTCACTGTCAGATGGCGTTTCTGGACCAAAGAGGACTGAGACACAGCAGCCCAAAGGTCCGCAGCAGAGTGGCCTACCTCTTCTCCCGATTCATCAAGACGCTGCAGTGAGTCACTCAAAGATAAGCAGAGACATCATCCACACGGTTCACGTGTTAAAGCTGCATTCTGTGCAGTGACCAGCAGGGGGCGACTCCTCTGCTCCCATAGACGTCTATGAGGAAATGACTCTACTTCTCTGTAGTGACCAGCAGGGGGCGACTCCTCTGCTCCCATAGACGTCTATGAGGAAATGACTCTACTTCTCTGTAGTGACCAGCAGGGGGCGACTCCTCTGCTCCCATAGACGTCTATGAGGAAATGACTCTACTTCTCTGTAGTGACCAGCAGGGGGCGACTCCTCTGCTCCCATAGACGTCTATGAGGAAATGACTCTATTTCTCTGTAGTGACCAGCAGGGGGCGACTCCTCTGCTCCCATAGACGTCTATGAGGAAATGACTCTACTTCTCTGTAGTGACCAGCAGGGGGCGACTCCTCTGCTCCCATAGACGTCTATGAGGAAATGACTCTACTTCTCTTGATTTATTCCCTCAGTAAACATTGTAAACATGAGTTTATGGTCTCAGTCTCTAGTTTCAAGTCTTCTTTTAGTAAATGATGGTCCATTGGGAGTCAAACAGACCATGAAGCAGGGGAGGCTTTAGGGCGGGGCTACATGTGATTGACAGGTCTCTGATATTGTGTTTATGGTTTGTATTTGTATTGTATTTTTAAGTTGTTCATGTTTTTTCTGTGTCAACAGTAAACACATGACCGCCTTCGTCGAGGACATCCTGACCCGGATCCAGGACCTGCTGGAACTGGCTCCTCCTGTATGTATTGACACCGGGAGGATGTGACCCTCTGACCTCTGTCACTAACCCCCCCCCCTTCATTGTGCCTCCCAGGAGAACGGCCTCCTGGCGCTGCTGACCAGCGACGACCAGCTGTTCATGTTTGAGACGGCGGGCGTGCTGATCGTGAACGCGGAGTGTCCGGCGGACAGGAAGCAGGCGCTGATGAGGAGCCTGCTGCTGCCGCTGATGGACGCCTTCCGCTTGGTGCTCGCCAAGTTGCCGCGGGAGACGGACGACGAGCGGCGAGCCGCGCTCGTTGACTGCCTGAGCCACGCCGTCGGGTTCGCCAGGTGAGGAGAAACATCCAACGTGGGTTCGACGAGTTCAAGGACCATCGGAAACGCGACAATCTGACGATAATTTTAAAAGTGTCGATAAGATCGTTTATTTTCCTATTTGATTCCATCCCACCTGCTGGTCTTCTGCTCCTGCAGAGGACAAAACACGTTGAAGTCATTTCCTCATCTGGCAAAAGAAAACCAACAAACGGTTTTTAATCAATCGGTTGATTTGAATCAATCCAGCTTCTTTTAAACGTTGGGTTCACACAGCATGGAAGCAGTGAACACACCATGATGATGGAAATAAGCCCCTCCCCCAAACCACTTGTGTGAATGAAGCCAATTATAATAATAATATTGTAATTATGAAGTCAACTGAAACACGACTCGTTGGCAAATCAGTACATAATGAGAATAATAAAATCCCCCCCCGCGCCCCCCCAGCCGGACCAGCAAGGCCTTCAGCAACAAGCAGACGGTGAAGCAGTGCGGCTGCACCGAGGTGTACCGGGACTGCCTCCACGCCTTCCTGCCGGCGCTCAGCTGCCCCGTGCGGCGGGGGTCGCTGCGCAGCTCTGTGCGCTCCTTCCTGCACCGCATGATCATCTGCATGGAGGAGGAGGTGCTGCCCTTCATCCCCAGCGCCTCGGAGCACATGCTGAAGGACTGCGAGGCCAAAGACCTGCAGGAGTTCATCCCGCTCATCAGCCAGATCACCGCCAAGTTCAAGGTACGGGGGTCGGAGGGCAGGGGGGGTCGTGACCTCCATGTAGAGAAGGATGGGTGATAACCGAGTCTGCCCGCCCCCCCAAACCCCCCCTGCAGCAGCAGGTGTCTCCCTTCCTGCAGCAGGTCTTCATGCCGCTGGTGCTCGCCATCTTTGGCGTGCTGGCGCGGCCGGCGGAGGACAACGACCAGGCGGCGGCGCTGGAGAAGCAGATGCTGAGGAGGAGCTACTTCACCTTCATCCAGACGGTGGCCGGGAGCGGCATGAACGAGGTGATGGCCAACCAGGGTGAGAACATTCTATCCTGTATGCGAACTGTTGCTCAGGCTCTATGCTAAGCTAAGCTAAGCTAACGAGACAGAAGCTTAAATCTCCCCTTCAGGAGCGGAGAACATTGAGCGCGTCGTCTTCACCATCATCCAGGGCGCCGTGGACTTCCCCGACCCCATCGCCCAGAAGACGTGCTTCGTGGTCTTGTCCCGGCTGGTGGAGCTGTGGGGTGAGAAGTGTGTGTGTGTGTGTGTGTGTGTGTGTGTGTGTGTGTGTGTGTGTGTGTGTGTGTGTGTGTGTGTGTGTGTGTGTGTGTGTGTGTGTGTGTGTGTGTGTGTGTGTGTGTGTGTGTGTGTGTGTGTGTGTGTGTGTGTGTGTGTGTGTCGTCTTGTCCACTCTGGTGACCTCACTTCCTGTCGTCCTCTGGTCCAACCTGCAGGGGGAAAAGACGGCATGCCGGGGTTCCCCGACTTTGTCTACAAGCATGTTGTTCCCGCCTGTTTTCTGGCTCCCCTCAAGCCGACCTTTGACCTCTCAGACGCGCAGACCGTCCTGGTGAGACCCCCCCCACACACACACACACACACCCTTGGAGCGGTTCAGGCGAGCGCAGGTGACAGCGCTGTGCTCTGTTTCTCCAGACGCTGTCGGAGTGCGCGCTCACGCTGAAGATGATTCATCTCAAGAGGGTAAATATCGACGATCAACAGCTTCTTCTTCTTCCCCTTTTCCCTAAAAGTGACCTTTTTTCTTTCAGGGGCCGGAGTTCATCCACTTCCTGCAGCAGGAATATTTACCTTCACTCCAGGTGTCGCCGGAAATCTCTCAGGTGAGTCTCCATGACGACGGGGATCACGTCACTTCCTGCTTAGAACACATTAAGCTTTTCTTATATTTGATCCCACAGGAGTTCTGTCAAGTCCTTCAGCAGCCGGACGTCAAAGTGCTGAAGAGCTACATGAAGGTACGAGTGCTTGATGCTGATCGATGACCGGAGCCACCGATTGGTTGCTGACTCACGGTTTATTGATTGCAGGCGTTCTTCCAGCGAGCCCGGCTGTAGGAGACGGCGAGTGGAGGACTCCTGCTACAGGAAGTGACACGAACACCACAGGGAACGCTTCAGCACCGAAGTGGAGCTGAAGGACTGAAGGACGTCCTCTGGAGGTCACACGTGGAGTCAGATTGGTGTGAAGCATTCTGGGAAAAGCCTGGAACGAAGCTTTTCTCCAGTAAAACCATCACTTTTCACCACGTTGGACTTTTCTTTGGAGGGAAAAAAAAGGGCTGAACTTTATTTGATTCAAAATGTTGAGGATTTAGTTTGAAGTGAAACGGCTTCTCCTTCCTGCGTATTATTTCACAAGCGGACGTTTGTTTCCTCGGAAAACGTCTAATATCGTAACTTGAGATGGAAAGGAAAACACGACATGTTACGTGTAAATACGGTTCTGAGGGTTTTCTAATCTTCATTCCCATCTGGAAGATCAATACTGCCGCAAAATGATTATTAAATAACCGTAAAGTTCTTGCTGCCGGATTAGAATTAATATCTCTACATTTTGACTTCCAAGTGTCTTCATTTCAACTGGTGATTGATTTTGTTTTTCTTGATGTTTCACTAATTGTGGAGCTTCCATTTAAAAACAATGATTTTTTGTGCATAAGCGGCTTGATTTTAATTTTCCATTCAAGAAGTCGTGACGTTTATGGTCGATGTCATCGATTCTGTGGGCGGAGCCAACGGGTCTCGCGTATAAAAAGGATTGACATGTAGAATATCACTAAAGTACTTTAAATATAGTAAGAGTTTTGGTTCTTGCTAATGTGTTAGCTTAGCATAAAGACTGGGAGCGGGGGGAGTGCTAGCCAAGAGCAAAAGGTCGATAACTTCAGGTTACGTTGCTTCGGAGAGCAGAATAAACGTCTCGTGGATCCTAAATGTCGTACCGTGTTTTCAGTTACGGACTCGAGGCGGTCAGAGTTCTGTTCATGTTTTATTTTATTTATCCCTCAAACACGTGAGGTTTTGTGTTCCAGTATTAAAGAACAAAGAACGGTTCTGCATCAGGTTTTATTCAATAAGTCTTCAGAACTGAAGCTTGAACGTCCACCTGCAGCAAAGACAAACCTTCTGTACCATTAAAGTCTTTAATCATGAATCAAGTCCCATTAAAGTCTTTAATCATGAATCAAGTCCCATTAAAGTCTTTAATCATGAATCAAGTCCATTCACTCATTTATGAACTCATTTTTATAATCTGCCAACCAAATTATAAAAAGGTAAAAGAAATTCATAAACAGATTAAGTTATTCAAAAACATGAAAAATAACTTGAATAGCTTCAATAACTTTGAAACATTTAGTTGACTTCCTCTTATTGAGATAAAAAGTGTCCAGTTAATTGACATTCATTTAACTCCTAAAAAGAAAACCTGTTTATTTTTGGATGAAATCTTTAGCTCCGCCCCACATGAGGGGGAGGAGCTTCAGCCTTTGATCACAGCGATTGGTCGCAGCTTGATGGCCTTCCTGCTGATCCCGGCGTCGTGACACGTGTTCACCACGTCCGTCACGTTCTTGTACGACTCCGGAGCCTGAAAACAAATAATCAGATTCATACAAGAAACCATCCCGAATTACTTTTAATGAATTCCTGTTCTGACTGAAATCTAAGTATCCGCACCTCCTCCATCACCAGTTTGGGCGATGCCACCCGGATGGCGATGCCCTGGTCAGCCAGCTTGTCCAGGACGTCCTGGAAGTCCAGGTTCCTGCGGGACTTCGCTCGGGACAGAGCGCGCCCCTGCAGCATTTAAAGTCATTGATCACGTGATTGATATTAGGGTTAGTGGGAAGTCCCGCCCCTTCCTGTTGCATGTGGGACCTTTCAGAAAACAAATACGTACGATAATGCCAGAGGGACAAATATTTCTCTGCGTGATAAGTGGCAGGAATTATGTTTCTCAAAAGCGGTTTGCGCATCGAGAAAGTGATATAACATGGCCGCAAGCTAGCATGCTAGCAGCCACATGGCCGCAAGCTAGCATGCTAGCAGCCACATGGCCGCAAACTAGCTAGCGTGCTGATATGTCGCTTGTAAATCTCGCTTGTAGATCTTTCATGTTTAATCAGAGGATTCAAGTGCATAAAAACCTCATGTGTCTCTCGCCGTATTTTGTCTGTGGTCAACAGGAAGTGGGCGGGGCTTCCACACGCCACAGAGACAAAAGGGATGTTTTCTAAACACGGGCTCATACCGCTCCGTGACAGGTAGTGCCGAACGTCTCCGTCATGCCTTGCTCCGTCCCGGTCAGGACGTAGCTGCAGGTCCCCATCGTCCCTCCGATCAGCACCGGCTGACCTGTGAGCTGAACCCCCCCAAAAAGACGAGACACCGTCAAACACCACCGTCCCCACAAGTGCGTCTCGCTCTGGTCTCTACAGGTGTCTCTGGTTGCCGGGTTACCTGGTAGTCCACGGGGATGAGCGGGTGGTGGGGGGGGAAGGCCCGGGTGGAGCCCTTGCGGTGGATCAGCAGCGTCTTCTGCCTCCCGTCCACCATGTGCTCCTCCACCTTGGCGATGTTGTGGGACACGTCGTAGATGACGTGCATGTCCAGGTCGTCGGGGGTCGTGGCGAACACTTTGGAGAAGGCCTGAAATATGATAATGAACTCATCATGGACGATGATGTCATCACCATGAGTCACTGACGCAGATGGAGTTTTAGAACATATAATAATACTACGTCAGTGGTACTAGAGGAGCTTCATGCAGTACATGTTAGTGGTGTTATAATAGAACTATTACAGTGTAGTAAGAAAAAGCTCCACTGGTTGGTTTCTTTTACAGGCTTTTCTTACACAACAACAAACACTTAATATATATATATATATATATAACTCGGCGGCTGGTTAAAAGTATACGTCACCCAGGTGCATGCTGGTCCTACACCTGTCCTGACAGAACCTCAACTGGTCTGAGGCAGTGTTGCGTGTCCTCAGTGTGTCTCGGGTCTCTCCAGGTGTGAGCTCACCTGTCTGGTGAGGAAGGTCATGGACGAGCGGTTGACCCATGCGTAGTTGCCGGCGGCGGCCATTCCCTTCAGGTAGTCCTGCCCCTCCGGAGACGTGATGCGAGCGCACGCCAGCTGGCGGTCGTTCACCGTGATCTTATCTCTCTTCATCGCCTTCTCCATGGCAACCAGCGCGTCTGTCAACAACACGTATTTAGACGAGGTCACGTGACCCTGAACCTCTATAAATCCTTCATCATTTGACAGACTAATATGCGTTTATTTGTAGTATTCCTGTATTGACCACGTGTAATCAGTGTTAATCTTCACATCGTTATACTTATAATATACTAAATTCATCTTTAACGTACTTACTGATACATTGATGATATTCATTTGTAACTAATGCTCAAGATTAAACATGTGTGTAAATGAGCTCTGCTGGTGTCCTTTAGTAGATATCAAAGACGTCGTCCCCGTTATATTGACATGGTGCTTCTACCTGTGGCCACCTGGTGGCCCAGCCCCCTGCTGCCGCTGTGGATCATCACGCACACCTGCCCCTTGTGGTCGATGCCCATCTTCTTAGCGGCGTAGTCGTTGTAGATCTCGTCCACCACCTGGATCTCGGCGTAGTGGTTTCCGGCCCCCAGGGTCCCCAGCTTCAGACACAGCAGGGGAGCGTGTTAACGGACAGCTGATGCCCACGCGGGGGGGCGGGGCTGCAGGGACGTACCTGTGGCAGGCCCCTCTTCTTGGCCTTGGAGGAGACCTTGTTGGGGTCGGCCTGCAGCATCCGGCCGTACTCCTCACAGTGCTCCTTGTCCTCGGCCCAGGCGTACCCCTCCCTCAGAGACCAGTCCACCCCCATCTCCAGGGCCTCCTCCAGGTCCCTGCGGGGGGGTAGCACAGGTAGCTATGGTGACTCTGCTAACATAGGTAGACCGGTTACTACGGTAACTACGGCAACACAGGTAACTAAGGTAACACCGGTTACTCCGGTAACTGAGGTAACTAAGCGATGACACAGGTAGACGGGCCGGGGGCCGTGGTCCCCTCCTTACTTGGCCCCCATGGGGATGACCCCCTTGGAGCCGACGCCCACCGGGATGTGGTCGAACAGCGCCTGGGCCAGCTGCTCCTTCACCGGCTGCACGTCGCCCTCCTCCAGGTTGGTCCTCAGCAGCCGCACGCCGCAGTTTATGTCGAAGCCGACGCCCCCTGCAGCGTCAAACACACATCACCCCCCCTCCATGATGTCACACCATGATGACATTCATTTAAGAAATGATTAAAGTGAGGGGGGGGGGTCAGGTGACGTTACCTGGAGACACCACGGCGTCCGGGTCGCTCATGTCGAAGGCCGCCATGTTTCCGATGGCGAACCCGTACCCGGAGTGGACGTCCGGGAGCCCGATGGACCTCTGAGGGACGAGCGAACGCAGCGAGTCAGTCGGGCTGCAGGACCTCGGGGGCCTCCCCACAAACGGTCATGTGACTCACGTGCACGATCCCCGGCAGCGCCGCCACGTTCCCGATCTGCTTCATGGCGGGAAGGAACCCGCCGAAACCTGAGGGAGACAGAGAGGGAGAGAGTGAGGCGGAGGAGGCGGGGTCAGGGGAGAGGAAGAGGAGGAAGAGGAGCTGACCTCCTCCTCGACAGGCGTTACGGAGCTCCTCAAAGATCAGCTTCTCCAGAGCGTCGTTCACGTAGAAGTTCCCTTCGACCTGGAGGAACAAGGAGGTCATTTGAGGCTTGTGATGCTCACCATGATGTCATCAATCAGTGTTCAATCAATCAGATCTCTTAGAATGACAACGGCTCGTTTCAAAGCAGCGCTAAAGAGTTTAGAAACAGAAAAAGAGTTGAGCTGAAATGACCCTTCTGAAAAAATGTGCAATTCATAAAAAAGGAGAAAGAAAAAAAAGTGAATTTCTTTTTGTTGTTGTTGTTGTTGTGGTATTTCCCCACGCGCACATTCATACGTGCGTCCGGAGCACCGGAGTCACCGCCCCGTTCAGCTCGCCGAACCGTAAACTATATCTGGAGCGGTTTCTGACGTCATCACGGCTGGTAGTTGCGTCATCAGCAGGTTAGAACTTCATTGATTTCAGGGGTTACGTGCATTGAATCTTGTGACGACATCAGGTTGAAAGGTGTGATGTCATCCAGAGGGACTTCCTGCCTCGTCTTCGTAGCTAACCAACATGTGCTAACTGTCAGCTAACCAGCTAGCCACGTTAGCAGCTACAAGTCTCACCTGCATGTTGGGAACAAAACCCTTCTTGATCCTCCAGCAGTTGGTGCCGATCTTGTCCAGGTACTGCAGCTCATCGTTGTAACTCCGACTCATGGTTCCGATCAGAAAGACGTGTGACGTTACACGAGAACCGCTGCGTCGCTAGTTTAATGTGCCGGCAGCGCTACGGAAGCCCACGCGCGTTTGGACCTGAAAACGCGGTTGAGAAATGAGCCTCGCGGCGCAGGAAGCAGGTGACTTTATACTTGGCTCTCATCACGTTGTTTGCGGTGGTCGTGGACCACTGATGTAAACAACTGCAATAGTTTAACATCAAACTGGTGACAGGTAATGCATGTTAATGGAAATAAATCAGAACACATTCAGAAGACAACGGAAAAACTGTTAAACACTTTGTTTGGATCAAAGCAGCAGCTGATTTAACACATGAGACTCCAGGATTAATCTTAGGCCCCGTTAGCCCGGCTCTTAGCCCGGCTCTTAGCCGTTAGCCCGGCTGTTAGCCCGGCGTGGTTGTAGTTACAGATACAACAAGTTGAGCGGTTAGTCAAATTTGCGAAACGATCCAAGCAGAGCCGGACGTTCTGCCATTGACCTTGATCTGTTTTTCTAACTTCTTCAAGTTGCCTCGTGTAACAGTCGTTACATCATTGTCGTCACAACCCGAATCACTACACTTGGTTTAAGTTCAGGCTAATAACCGTAACTCTTATTTTTTCCTTTTTCTTCATGAAACATTTCCACTATGGGTTTTATTTTGAAAGTATCGGTTTTGACAACCGGAAGCAGTGTGGTTAGCTTTAGCAGGTTGACGCCGCTGTGTCGTTGTTTACAGATGATCTGGATTGAACTCGCTTCATCTCATCAGGCGAGTGTTCGTTTCTGCTCCCGCTGCTTTTATCTGCAACACCTCGGTGGAACGAGTGGTCTAGCTACGCTAGTTAGCATGAAGCTAACTAAGTTAACTAGCTGGGCTAGTTAGCATCAAGTTAACTAGCGAAGCTTCGTTGTTACGTAGCGACGTGAAACGTTAGCTAACGTTAATGTTCACAAACGAAACCGAAACTTTTAATTTCTTCTTAAATATGAAGCCGAATTCAATGACAAACTGTTTCCATATTATTATTTTCTATTATTTATTATTATTTTCCATTATTATCCATATTAACATTTTTCAATCATGTGTCGTTTTTTTATCATGTTCATAGCAAACTCTTTAGTTTTAAACCGTAGTTTACGAGCAATTAAAGTTATTTATTCTAAATATTTTTGTGTTATTATAAAACGCAGTTTGGTTTCATTCTGAACCCAAACTTCTAAAATCCAAACCGCCAAAACAACGTTAGTGACTCGTCATAAAAGTGAAAGATGGAGTCTTTATATCTGCTTTTATCCAATAGTATACAAAGTATATAGAGACTCCTGTAAAGTAAGAGCAGCAGATGTTCTTTGCACCAAACTCCATCCGATTCTAGTTTGGATCGAATCTGCTAAGAAGTCAAAGGTCACCAAGGCCCAAAGTGTGTGTGCAGCCCGGTGGCTCTGCTGCCGTGGCTCTAGTTGTGATATTACTGAGAATCTTAATGCTCCTGCAGTCGTCCTTCCCAGCATGAAGCTGCGGGTTCGGATCAACCGGCACACCAGCCGGGTGGAGGTACCGGGCGAAGCAGCCGGTCTGAAGGAGCTCACGGACATCGTCAGGGAGACGATACTGTCCTCTCAGGGACTCAGGTGAGACACCAGAGACAGGATGCAGTTCACTTTCATTTAATATCTCAGTTTCACGAACAGATTCGTTCATGTTTTCTGTCTTCTTTCTATCTATGTGGTTGTATCAGTTCATTTAATGTTTGCTTTCTTCTTATTACATTCTAAGTAGACGGTTAATTACAGGCGTAAAGTATGAAGTTACAAGCAGCTTTTAAATGACGCACTTGTTTCTCTGCTGATGTGAAGCCGTGTTTCTGTGTTTCAGTGCCGACTCACACTTCAGTTTGTCTCTGAACGGCTCCACCCTTCTGACCGACTCGGGCCAGACTCTGTCCTCCTGCGGCATCGTCTCCGGAGATCTCATCTGTGTCGTCCTGCCCGAGTCAACAGCCGAGAGCGACGGGAGCACCGCCGCCAGAACCACGGGAGACTCTGACAACCAGAACCAGCAGGTCCAGCAGGTCCAGCAGGTCCAGCAGGCTGCCATGACATCCAACCAGGTGAGGGAATGGACCAGGAGACAACCTCCGCTTCTTTAATGTGGAGCCAAAGATTCACGTCTTAAAGCTGCATTCTGTGCAGTGACCAGCAGGGGGCGACTCCTCTGCTCCCATAGACGTCTATGAGGAAATGACTCTACTTCTCTGTAGTGACCAGCAGGGGGCGACTCCTCTGCTCCCATAGACGTCTATGAGGAAATGACTCTACTTCTCTGTAGTGACCAGCAGGGGGCGACTCCTCTGCTCCCATAGACGTCTATGAGGAAATGACTCTACTTCTCTGTAGTGACCAGCAGGGGGCGACTCCTCTGCTCCCATAGACGTCTATGAGGAAATGACTCTACTTCTCTCTTGATTTATTCCCTCAGTAAACATTGTAAACATGTATTGTCTTCTTTAAAACAGCATGATGTTCATTTAGTGGACTATGGTTCATGTAAAGTCAAATAGACCATAAAGCAGGGCGGGGCCTAGGTCTCTCACAGAGACGTCGTCAGTTAAGCTCCTCCTTCTCTGGTTACAACAAACCAAGATGTTGACGGACAAACGTCCTCTAGTCACCGATTACGGACTCGCGTGGTAACAAACCTCAGCTGACATGAACGTGTCTGACCTCGTTGTGTCTTCGTAATCAGTCGAGCAGTAGCAGACTGGCACCCACCGTACCGGGTCCCGAGCGGACCGGCCCGCCGCCCCCCCGCTGGGAGCCCATGCTGTGCAGCGAGGCAGAGGACGGCCGGGCGCCGGCCTCCCTGGAGCTCCTCCTCCACTCGGCCCAGACCTCCAGCCCCAGCGACGCCGTGGTGGTGGCCGGACACCTCCTGATGCTGGAGACGGGCTTCGTTCCTCAGGTGAGGGGGGGCAGCTCCTCCCATCCGAGGGGGCGGTCAGTGGGTTTCATGAATGAACTGTGTGTGTGTGTGTGTGTGTGTGTGTGTGTGTGTGTAGGCTGGCGAGCTGAAGGCCTCGGAGATGCCTGCAGGATGGAGGTCTCCAGGAGTCTACAAGCTGCAGTACACCCACCCTCTGTGTGAGGGCAGCGGGGCCTTGGTGGTGTCGGTGTGCATGGGCGCCGTGCTCGTCATCAACGGTCAGCTCACTCGTATACCCGTAGAATCCTAATGTCCGCTCACAGTGTGATTTCTGGTCAGGTCACATGACTGTGGGTCCGATGAATGACGGAGGATTTGAGGGGCTCAGATTTCATTGTTTTCACATAATCTGGTTAAAACAAAGAGACTGAAAATGAGAATGAAATTAATATAAGTTTTGGTTTCTTTGTGTTGGTCACACATGATGCATTCAAGGACCATCGGAAAGATGAAACTCACAATCAAAATAATACTTTCTGGCCTCTGGCTGTGATGAACGGTAAAAGGTATTACAGGCGGCCGGAATCAAATCTGGGTGCATTTTTAACATTCCTCTCTGTTGTTGCCGTAGCGACCCTGAAGGTGAACGAAACCGTCGACGCGGTTCGCAAACTGTGTGTGAACCCGTCGAGCTACGTGACGGACCAGCAGCCAGGTACTGCTCCCTGATTGGTCCACAGCTCCTGGTGGTGGTGATGATGATGATGTCACGTCTCTGTCGTTGCTTCAGGAAAAGGCGCCGCGGCGATCTACAGAGATCTACGTAAACTGTCCCGGGTGTTCAAAGACCAGCTGGCCTACCCTCTGATCGCCGCCGCTAGAGACGGTACCGCCCGCCGCCCACATGACGTCATCCGCTAAACACAGCGGCTCATCGCTCTGCTTTTAAATGTGCTGATATTAATATCAACATTAGTATTGATATTTATGTTGATATTTGTGTTGACGTTTACTAACTGGCTTCTCTTCGCTGCAGTTTGTCATTTATTCATTTCATTTGACAGATTTCTATTTTAAATGTAACTTTTCTGCAGAAAAGCTTTTCTAATGAACCAAAGAATACACAGAGAATTCAGTAGAATAAAATGATTTTGAATGATTTTTGTTTCCAACGATGTTGACATGTAGTCTGTGACCTTGACCTCCGTGACCTCTGTGACCTCCAGCCGTAGCGCTGCCGGTGCTGTTCGGTCTGGCCGCCCTCCCCCCTGAACTCGTCCTTCGGGTCCTGCGGCTGCTCGACGTCCGATCGGTGGTCCGACTGTCGGCGGTCTGCCGGCGCTTTGCCGTCTCCACGGCCGACTCGTCGCTATGGCGACACCTGTACCGCCGGGACTTCTCAGGTGAGGAGCCCGCCCCCATCATCCGAAGCCCATCAATCAATAAGCGGTCGATAGGCGATCAATAAGCTCCTCTGTGTCTTGCAGATGGAGATCTCAGCCGCTCCAGAGACACCGACTGGAAGGAGGTCAATCACTCGCTGTTTGTTTCTTCACAAAGATATCTTAAAAGAATTTGTGAGATTTAGTTTTTTCACTTAGTTGATTTACTTTTTATGAAAGATGCATTAATTGGAACATGATGATTGTAAGGATGCATATATATATTATTTAACATATCTTTAATGAATGAGTGTTATTTACGTATTTGATATTAATTCTCCTTTTAATCACCTCCAGCTCTACAAAAGGTTCCATAAGATCCGCTGTGAGCGCCGACAGGTGACCTGGCCCCGCCCCCTCCCCCCCTTCCACCGCAACCCCTTCGTCCCCGCCCCCCTCCAGCCGCCGCTGCCCGGCATCATCGGGGGGGATTACGACCAGAACCCGGGCCTCCCCCGCGTCCTCCTCCCCCGCCCTCGCTACGACCCCGTGGGCCCGCCGGGCCTCGACCGGAGGCTCCCCCGAGGCCGACCTATGGGGGGGCGAGCCGCCGACATCCGGAGGGGCTTCATCTGAGCCCGCCTCCCTCTGGGAGCCAATCAGATCTCCTCCTGGAGTAAATAAGCCAATTAAAACCCAGATGATCAATAACAATGATCAGTCTTAATACAGGAAGTTGGACTTCAAACCTGCTTTTTCTGAACTATTATTTGATTTTGTAAAGATATTTGAGTTTTGGTTAAAGGAAATCTTTCACAAAGAGTCTTCTGTTATTGTCCATTTTATTACATATTTGTGTAATATCAATAAGGTCGTAGTACGTACTTGAACACTGAATATTATTACATGTATGTATTTAATAGTATACATTTTATATTGTTACACATTCATATATACTATAACTTTATGTAAAAATATTCATTTCATTGAAAGTATACTAGTATGTAATAAATATAATTTAGTTGTTTAATAATTTGTGGTAGATGATCAAAGGTTAAATGACCTAAAACACAAACCCACGTTTCCGTGGTCGGGAGCTCGTGAGACAATGACGTCATCCTTTGTTTTAAAACAAAGGGTGCGTTTGTTCACAATCCACGTTTCGGCGGTGGCGTCTGGGCGGGCGGAGCTTAACGCGTAGAAACACCGGTGTGGGAAAAGTTGTGTTGCCCGTGTCGCGATGTGACCTGACCGGAAGTCACAATTGACTGGGGACGCTTTTGTCGATGTTCCATGTTAATTTCCTCTTTAACTCCGCCGACGGCGGGCGGGGACATCGTCGCTCACAGAGGTGCGCTGGATTGGTGACCTGCTTAGCACCGACGGTGGGTGGGTTTCACATGCAGTTAATTGAATATAGAGGCATTTTTTCTTTGAAAACTTTGAATATTCTTTGAATTCTTACATATATAAATATTTATAAAACCCCGTCAGTGCTCCGTGTGTGTGTGTATATGTGTGATTGATGACGTATTCAGGTGCTCTGTCCCTTTAAGAGCCTCGTATTGATACCGGAAGTGTGAGGGGTGTTTCCAGCTGATCCGCACAACGGGAACAGTCTCCCTCAGCAACAGCAACACCGGCGACCTGCGGAACCGGTACCGGTACCGGGGAGGAGGGTGTTCCGCGGTGTCATGGTCCCGGCGCGGCGATGGCGTCCTTCCCCGGTTTGCGCGAGGAGACGAGCGGAGAACCGGACGCGTCTCTGCAGCAGATGCTGAAGGCCATCGCCGACGAGAGGAGCCGACTCACCGCGCGGCAGGAGGCCAGCGGACTCGGTGAGGATCGACCCCCGGTGCCGTGTGCTCTCAGTACGGAAATACCCCGAGTGTGTGCGCGTGTACACACGTGTACACACATGTAGCCGTTCTACTGATCCATCATGTGCGGCGTTCAGGGTCACAGGGGAGGGCCGGAGATCTGGATCATTATTCATCGATCTGATCAAAAGATCGATATCATCTGACGTCATCATGTACTTCAGATAACTCCAGGCTAAAAATACCACTCCAAACTAATACTCGCATAGTACTCATACCACACTGTACAAATACTCACGTACAAGTACTTCTACCACACTGTACAAATACTCACATAAAAGTACTAATACCACACTACAAATCTTTACATAAAAGTACCTATACCACGCTGTACAAATACTCACATACGTACTTATACCACACTGTACAAATACTCACATAAAAGTACTAATTTCACACTTTATAAATACTCACATAAAAGTACTTATACCACACTGTACAAATACTCACATAAAAGTAGTAATACCACACTACAAATCTTTACATAAAAGTACCTATATCACGCTGTACAAATACTCACATACGTACTTATACCACAGTGTACAAATACTCACATAAAAGTACTAATTTCACACTTTATAAATACTCACATAAAAGTACTTATACCACACTGTACAAATACTCACATAAAAGTACTAATTTCACAGTTTATAAATACTCACATAAAAGTACTAATGCCACGCATCAAGTATAAAAGTAACGTTCCCTTTTGACTTGTAGTGAAATACAAGTATAAAGTATTAAACTCGGATTTGACCCAGAACCTTCTTCTGTGCAGTTCTTAGGTATCTAGAAAAGCGCTATAAAAACTAAAGTATTTTTATTAGGGTTGTCAATAGATTAAAAAAAGTTAACTAATTAATCGCATATTTTGAAATTTGTTAATGGCGATTAATGTGTTGTTACAATGTTGTTTTTAAGACTAAATCTTAAAATGAATGAGTAATCACTTTAGAAAGTGTGTACTTTAGACAATGTTGTTTAATTGTTAATGTTATTTTAAACACAAAACTACACACATGTGATGGTGTTGGAGGTGGAACATGTTGAACTACGACTCTTCCTGTCGTCCTCGTGCACTTTCCTCTCAACTGTCCATCATTTAACGTGTTTGAAGTCCAACAATGTCCCACATTTAGTGGGACGTTTTCAAACCAGGTCTTTTAGGGACACGGTGGTCCTCTGCGGGCTGTTTGCTGTGCAGGGTAACATTAGATGTTGAGATGGTAGTAGCCTAGCAGCTAGCTTAGCACACCTGTGCTTTAAGTGGTCCGTTTGCCGCTCACCCCCCTTCTGTTAGACACGTGGATTAATTCCTCTGCTCAGTTCTCTGCTGTCTGTCACGCCACTGTTTGTTTTACTGCCGATACAAAAAGTTCTCCGTCTTGATGTAACTGACTGCAGCTAGCCGCCGTTTTGTTTCCACAGTAAACGAACGAACGAACGTTAACGTTAAAATATTTTGTTGCATTGATCTAGGACACATTAATCGCATAGATTAATGCATTAATGTTGACAGCCCTAATTATTATTATTTGTTGCATCATAACTTAATATCTGTGATGTCGCATGTCTGCAGTGTTTTACTTCTGCTCTTATTATTTTTTTAATATATCAGAAGGAAGAAGATTATTTAAATAACACTCAGGATTTGATATTTGTTAGAAGAGGTAGTTTTATAGTTTTGATTAATGTGATTGATGATAAATGTATCTTTAAGTGTTTAAGTGTCGTTCTAGTGGTCCTCTGGGAGGTTCTAGTGGTCCTCTGGGTCGTTCTAGTGGTCCTCTGGGAGGTTCTAGTGGTCCTCTGGGTCGTTCTAGTGGTCATCTGGGTGGTTCTAGTGGTCCTCTGGGTCGTTCTAGTGGTCCTCTGGGAGGTTCTAGTGGTCCTCTGGGTCGTTCTAGTGGTCCTCTGGGAGGTTCTAGTGGTCCTCTGGGTCGTTCTAGTGGTCCTCTGGGAGGTTCTAGTGGTCCTCTGGGTCGTTCTAGTGGTCCTCTGGGAGGTTCTTGTGGTCCTGTGGGTGATTCTAGTGGTCCTCTGGGTGGTTCTTGTGGTCCTCTGGGTGGTTCTAGTGGTCCTCTGGGTGATTCTTGTGGTCCTCTGGGTGATTCTTGTGGTCCTCTGGGTGGTTCTAGTGGTCCTCTGGGTGGTTCTAGTGGTCCTCTGGGAGGTTCTTGTGGTCCTCTGGGTGGTTCTTGTGGTCCTCTGGGTGGTTCTTGTGGTCCTCTGGGTGGTTCTAGTGGTCCTCTGGGTGGTTCTAGTGGTCCTCTGGGTGGTTCTTGTGGTTCTAGTGGTCCTCTGGGTGATTCTTGTGGTCCTCTGGGTGGTTCTTGTGGTCCTCTGGGTGGTTCTTGTGGTCCTGTGGGTGGTTCTTGTGGTCCTGTGGGTGGTTCTAGTGGTCCTGTGGGTGGTTCTTGTGGTCCTGTGGGTGGTTCTAGTGGTCCTCTGGGAGGTTCTTGTGGTCCTCTGGGAGGTTCTTGTGGTCCTCTGGGTGGTTCTAGTGGTCCTCTGGGTAGTTCTTGTGGTCCTCTGGGTAGTTCTTGTGGTCCTCTGGGTAGTTCTTGTGGTCCTCTGGGTAGTTCTTGTGGTCCTCTGGGTGATTCTTGTGGTCCTCTGGGTGGTTCTTGTGGTCCTCTGGGTGGTTCTTGTGGTCCTCTGGGAGGTTCTTGTGGTCCTCTGGGAGGTTCTTGTGGTCCTCTGGGAGGTTCTTGTGGTCCTCTGGGAGGTTCTTGTGGTCCTCTGGGTGGTTCTTGTGGTCCTGTGGGTGGTTCTTGTGGTCCTGTGGGTGGTTCTTGTGGTCCTGTGGGTGGTTCTAGTGGTCCTCTGGGAGGTTCTTGTGGTCCTCTGGGTGGTTCTTGTGGTCCTCTGGGTGGAGCAGCAGGACCTCCTGCTGGTTACGTGGTGTGATTCGGCTCCTGGTGTGAACGCTGTTTGTTTGTTTGTGTGACTGCCGACAGACGGAGAACCAGCAGGACGTCTGTCTGTTTACCTTCTGCCTGTTCATGTTTAAGGGTTCTCACTGTAAGAACGTGACAAAGCACTTTGTTCATGTTGGAAATCGTCTTAAACGCTTTGAAACAGAATTAAACTCTTTTTTTCTAAATGTTCTCGTTCGTAAAAGTGGGAGAAAAGCAGCAGCCTGAACTCGGCTCCCCATGTTTCTCCTCGCTGCAGCAGAGATGCATTGTGGGAGGTGGGAGATGAGTGATGGAGGTCGCAGCTCACTTGATGTATTTTTAAAACGATACGCAGCTAAAAATAGATTTCTGCTGCAGAACGGATGTTTAAAATAAAGAGTCTCGTTATATCGAACCAGCTCGTCCTCACAGCTGACTCTTGTCACCGTGACAACACCTTGTTTCCTGAGGAACTCTGGGTATTCAATTTCTCTTGGTAATTACCCAGAATTCATAGCGTTGTTGAACCAGGCGTCATCCTCCGGTTCAACAATGTGAAAAAGGTCACGGCCTCGTTTGTAAACCTTGCGTACGCACAAAAGAAGGCGCAGGGGTTAGAGAAGGTGTGCTGGGAAGCACGAGGTTGGTGGTTCGATTCCAGGCTGCCCCATGTTCCGTGTCAAAGTGTCCCTGAGCAAGACACCTGACCCCTAATTGCTCCCTGGGCAAAAAATGTGAGAAAACGCCACGGGTTTAAAGTGTAATGTAAGTCGCTTTGGATAAAAGCGTCTGCTAAATGACCTGTAATGTGAAGTAAAAACTGGAGGAGAAATGTGCGCTGCTTCACGCGAGCTCGGACCCACAAAAACGGGTGAAATGAACCGTCGGCAAACGCAAGAAACACACAAACGTGTGTAAAGTGTGTAAAACTAGACTGTTGTAAATGAAATGCCAATACTGCCTCATAAAGAACACGAACACCCGTCTGATCTGCAGCGTGAAACAAACTAATACTAATTAACACATTTTCAAAAAGAAAAGTAAAATATGTTCTGCAATAATATCGGCATGTTGTTAAATTCATCCTCTAAACACAGCTGTTGCTTGTCAGACGGACGGTGATAAAACGCTGTGATGCCGTCACAATGCGTAATGACGCTGATGGCTGATCTTCGCTCTTAGGAGACGTGGCACATGGAAGGATTGGCGCTGTAGTGCGCTGGAGGAGGTTGTTGTTTACTCCTGAGAAGGTGTGAAACATCGTGCTGCGTGTGCTGTGCTACATGATGTGGCTCAGCTTCCAAACGCGCCTCGACCCCCTGACGCCGATGTTGGCCCAGACCCTGTCCCCGATCCCCAATCACTGCCGCCAGTCTCTCATCAGGAGGGGACAGCTCCGGTGTCCCTTTCCCCCCCGTGGAGACACACCTTGGCGAAGGCGCTAAACGCTTCTTTGCATCCACTTTGATGACAGACCATTTTTTCTTTATTTGGGTCCGAGGTCGTGAGGCTGCAGCGTTGCTCTGCAACCTTTTGCCCCTCAGGTGCCTTGTTGGCATCAGTGATCCACACTGTGTCCTCCAAAGAGCGTCTTACTTCTCCTTCCCACCTCCCAATGATCATCTCCACTTCACACTGAGTTTCTTCGTTTTCCTCTCAGTGTTTATCGTGATTTCACAATCGATGAATATTAATTTGTGGGCGTTCCACAGACCATATATGGGCAGCTGTGGGCGTGACATGAAGCCGCAAAAGCTGCGCTGCATTTAGAAGTGATTGTGATTTAAGGGAAAACTGCGTAGGACGTTTTATACGTCTGAATATTTCTGTGCGTCCGCACGTTTCATCCGTACGACACTTCTGGCGCAAATCCTACGCAAGGTTTTATAAATGAGGCCCCTTTTAATGTCTACACTTTCACTTTAATAAAGCCAGCTGGTTTATTAGCTGTTATTATTATTATTAAATAGTATAACAGTATAAATAATATGTATTAAAACACTAGTTATAGTATTTTATTAAAGGCCGTATTGTTATGAAGTATTAGAAATTATATTTAAGAACTTCATTTTCACTTGTTCTGAAATACCTTCTTCTCCTGCGTGTAGTTTATATATTTAGCACAGTACTTTTTTCTATGTACACTTTGATATATTTATTTTATATCAGCACTATTTCCAGTTTGTATTCATCAGTTTTCTATTTGAAAAGTATTTATTCTATCAGGTGTTTATTCTGTCCCAACAATCTATAATAATTAAATGTAATCGTGAATTACTCTTTTAAATATGCATGAATAATATTAAGCCGGTCGCTGTGGTTCTTGCTCTGTGGGTCGCAGCATCTCCTCCGGCAGCAGGTTTCATTTAATGCCGCGTCATCCTCGGCCCGGTTGCCTGGCAACAGTTGCCGGGCCGCAGGCAGGAGCCTGGAGACGTGAAGAAAGAATAAAGCAGCAGATTATTGATCTATTTTTCAAAGGATACAATATTTACGCTCCCCCTGTTTTCCCGTCAGGCGGCTTTAGGGACGACCGCATCGTCTTCTGGACCTGGATGTTCTCCACGTACTTCATGGAGAAGTTCGCTCCTCAGCAGGACGACATGTTGTTCTACGTCCGCAGGAAGCTCGCCTACGTCAGCGGCGACAGCAGTGAGGGCAAAAAGGTGATGGAGATATTTTATCAAATTCATTTATTAATAATATATTAATGTTATTAAAATCACAAATAAATGTTTGCAGTCGATTTAATATCCCAAAGGAAATCTTGAGCTCTGTGTAGATGGTCGCTCACGTGTGCCCGTGGCGCTGTGGTCCAGGTGGAGGTGGAGGTCTACAGGAGAGACTCCAAGAAGCTGCCCGGCCTCGGAGACCCCGACATCGACTGGGAGGAGAGCGTCTACCTGAACCTCATCCTGCAGAAGGTCTTTACCGAGGCGTGTCCTCTGAGGAGCCCCAATGGGATTCTCGTGTGAAATATGTGAATATCGTACAAGAATATCGTTCTAACGAGAATCTAAATCGACATCATTTATAATCTGAGTTTAAATGTGACGGTTTCTCTTTAGCGTGGAACCTTTTGAGCAAATCATTACATTAAATTAAGGCTGTCAATAGATTAGCTAATTAATCGCACATTTAGATGTTGAGTTGGAAGTAGCCTAGCAGCTAGCTAGCTTAGCATAGCAGTGCTTTCAGTGGTCTGTTTGTCACGTGGAGTAATTCTTCTGCACCGCTCTGCAGCTAGCCGACGTTTGTTTCCGCGGTAAACAAACTAACGTTAACTACGTTTAAATGTTTGGTTGCATTAATCTCGGCCACATTAATCGCATAGATTAATGAATTAATGCTGACAGCCCTACTTTATGTAATATGCATCAAACAGTTGAAGATTATAGCGATTAAAGATTAATGTGAATGATAAATCAAATATCACGATGTGATGCTTCATCCCAGATGTTCTTTGTCATAAAATGCTTATTTAATTAATGAGTTCAAAGTTAAATAAGAATAAAACCTGATTATTTACAGATATCTGGATATTTGATCATCTTGAAGGGTTCTAATTGGGACACTGCTACACACTTTGTACTACACACTTTGTACTACACACTTTGTACTACACACTTTGTACTACACACTGTGTACTACACACTGTGGTTGGTTGAAATGAAACTTTGTCACAGTAACTAAACTATAAGTTATTGAGGCAATGAGAGAAAGTGAGACTTCATGTGAATAACGTGATAAAGGCTCTTCATGCAGGACGGGAAGGTAAAGGTGTGACGTTTGCTCCTCAGCTGGACTACGTGGTGACGTGTGCGGTCTGCACGCGCTCAGACGCCGGAGACATCCACATCCACAAGAAGAAGTGCCAGGTGTGACCCCCCCCCCCAACACCTGCTGTAATGTTCCACGCGTCGCTCTTACCTTCATCCGCTGTGTTCACAGGAAGTGTTTGCGTCTCCCAGCAAACACGCCATGGACAGCAAAGGGGAGGAGTCAAAGATGAGCTACCCAAACATCTTCTTCATGATCGACAACTTCGAGGAGGTGACGAACCCCGTTGAGCTCTTTAGTTCACTCACATCTTCTCTGGTTTGTGGTCACGTGACTGAACGTCGTAGTTTCACTGAGGAAAATGGTTTTATAAAACGATTGAAGCTTATTTTAGATTCTGACGCGATGCGTTCGAGGACCGTTGGAGGATTGTTAGTTTTTACAGCCCAGTGTAGTGTGATGATGATGATGATGACGACGAAGGTAAATACTTATTTATGTCTTAAGAACAAACGTCAACGATCAAAACGAGGAACAATGGAAAAAACTAAACACTAATACTTCAAATATATGTAAATATGTATATATTTAGTCTTCTATCACATCTGTGACATTGAGGAAGCGATCGGCTGTTTTATCCTCGTCCATCCGTCGCTGTTGTCGATGATGATGATGATGTGGTGAAGGTGTGTCGTCACATGACCGCGTGCAGGTGTTCAGCGACATGACGGTTGGCGAGGGCGAGATGGTGTGCGTGGAGCTGGTGGCCAGCGACAAGAGCAACACCTTCCAGGGGGTCATCTTCCAGGGCTCCATCCGCTACGAGGCCCTGAAGAAGGTCTACGACAACCGGGTGAGACGCCAACGCCGCGTGTGACCACAGCGTTACACATTGATGCTGTGTTCACATGATGTCTTATGCTTATAAATAAAATGCATTATTATTGTTGACGCGCGATGATGCTGCGTGTATCATGAATGAAGATGACCCGTTCACAGGTTAGCGTAGCGGCTAAGATGGCGCAGCGCATGTCCTTCGGCTTCTACAAGTACAACAACATGGAGTTTGTGCGAATGAAGGGTCCGCAGGGCAAAGGTCACGCCGAGATGGCCGTCAGCAGGGTGCCGACGGGCGACACCTCCCCCTGCGGCACCGAGGAGGACCAGGCGTCCCCCGTGCACGAGAGGGTGAGCAAAACAAACGCACAGCATGCATGCCGCCGGGACCCCGGGTGTCCTGGAGTACCTGACGAGCGCGTCGCGTTCCCAGGTGACGTCCTTCAGCACGCCGCCGACCCCGGAGAGGACACGCCCCTCCTTCTTCTCGCCCTCGCTGAGGCGCAAAGTGCCGCGCAACCAGGAGATGAAGAAGTCCCACTCGGCCAACGACAGCGAGGAGTTCTTCAGGGAGGAGGAAGACGAAGGTAGGTGGTGTCTGCGGGTGGTGGTGGTGGTGGTGATGATGATGATGATGAAGACGCTCTCCGCCCCCCCAGACCTCCACGCCGCCTCTAACCTGCGCTCCCGCTCCCTGTCGGGCACCGGCCGCTCGCTGGTCGGCTCGTGGCTCAAACTGAACCGGACGGAGGACTACTTCCTGCTGTACTCCCACCTGACCTACGTCACGCTGCCGCTGCACCGCATCACCGCAGGTCAGAGGTCGCCGCGGGTCAGCTGACCTGCGCCCGCTTTACATTCAGTAGCTTGGTGTCTTGTGTCTCGGTGCTGACCCCGTTGTCCCGTGCAGACATCCTGGAGGTGAGGCAGAAGCCCATCCTGATGACGTAGCAGCGCTGACTCCACCGCAGCATCACAACAAAGTGCCTCCTGCAGCCCCGCCCCCCCCCCCCCCACGACCAGACCAGCCATCCAGGAAGTGCCTCTTCTCCTCCTCTTCCAGGCCGCCGGCTCACGTGACCTGCAGGCTGAAAGGCGGTTGGCTGAGTTTCCTCGTAGGTCTCTGCTGCTTCGCTCGGATTTTATCTCGTCACGTGTTTTTGTACGAGAGGAAACAGGAAGTGACCCTTTCACAACAAGTCGAGTATTCGTCTCATTTCTGTGTTGTGCGTCACGTCGTCATCACTTTGTCGTCACGGCGTTTAAGAAGCACGTCTGAGATCATGTGACCAGCAGTTATTATTCACCACTGTTTTATTAAGCCTTCATTACAATAACTTAATACTCTACTTAGAAACATGAAATCCTCCAAAGTACATTTTGTTAGAGTAACAAACATATTTCAACCAGCAGCAACAATTAAATAAAATATGTAATTAAATGGACATAAATGATTATTTAAATAATTGTCTGAGATGTTTAAATTCTGAGATTATTTAAAATAATCACATGAATTATTCTGTTACTCTTTGAACTCAGTCAACTTTCATTATTATTATTATAGTGCAGAAATAAAACCATTGATTGTAGTTTTGAAATAAGAGTCCGGTGAGGAACGTTCAGCGAAAAGACCCACAATGCATCACTCCACAACAACTCGTCATCAGGAATCAAGTTTCACGCAGACTAACTTTTATCATACAAATAAACGTCTTTTTGTAAATCAGCTTTATTATTTTAAATATTGTCAGAATTAATATTGCATCTCTAGATCGGATCAAACTCACTTCATTTAACCAATAGTGTTAAAATGGACCTGACAAACGGATATTTTATGTTCATTTGTTCCATCTGAAGTTTAAATAAGCTTTTTGCCTCCAAATATTTATTCAATTGTGGATCAAAATGATAAATGTGTTTGTTTGAGAAGAACCTGATCTGAAGTCTGCTGGATGTTCTTGATGAGCCGTCCTTCATCCAGTGTTTGAGGGGAAATGCTCCTCTTCCTCGTCGATGCCTCTGGCTGAATGTATTGACATTGATTGACAGGTGGATGTGAGGCTTTTTGTACACTGACACGTCGTCTCACTACTGTTCCATTTTAATGTTTGTGTTGAATTCACTAACAAACACAACTTTTCTGTAAATAAACATTAATATAAACATTTGTTTAACTCTTATTTTAGTGATTTAAGCAACTTGGATACAAACGAGAATCACAACAAAGTGTTTTAGATGAAAAAAGCAGACAAGGTGGTTTATTTTGTATTTTATTTCTCAAACGTCACATAAAGGACCGAAAAGAACAAAAACTGATGACGGAGATTAAAAAGAATAAAAAACAGCTGACTTTAAGAAGCTCCTCCCACAGAATAAATATCCAACGACGAAATGAACACGGTCGTTACTTTAAAGATGGCCGCCGGACCCGAGGAATGTGGGCGGAGCTTCTCTTGAGTTAAATACTTCACAGTATGACGACGTGTTGTGGGGGAACCTGTGAGACGTCATCGGGGCTTCAGCCCTTCTTCTCCTCCAGCGTCCTGTGCAGCTCGTCGGCGTCCTCGGCCGTCTTCACCCGGATGAGCAGCGGGACGGGACAGCCGGGGTTCTTGTCGTCCACGGCCGGGTTGGGGACGCACACGACCATCACGTTGTTCTTACCGACCCGCGAGAACGGCATGGAGGCCTGCAGCAGGATGTTCAGCAGGATGTTCCCTTCAAAATAAGAGGTCAGCAAGAAAATCACCGTCAATAATTAAATTCATTCAGTTAAAAATGTCTTATTCTAACTTATTGTTTTGAGACCCAGTGAGACGAGTTGAATGGTGGACAATGCTTCATTATTTATGCATCTTCATTATTTATTTCTCTTTGCCACTGAAAACACTTATAAATATATAATGTCTATTCTTATAATTAAAACGTTGAACGGTCCAAACTAAAAACATCTGTTTGGCGACGACCTGAAGTCAGGAAGCAGCTGTTGGACCAGCGTGTGTGTGTGTGTGTGTGTGTGTGTGTGTGGGTGTGTGTGTGTACCCAGGTTGGTGTCGGCGCGGATGATCATCTGAACTTTAGCGTCCTCGGTGTGTTTGAGGTGAAGCGTTCCGACTCCTTTCTCTTTGAACTCTGAGTCCTTTTTGTAGAACAGTTTGCACCTGAAACAAAGAATTAAGGTTGAAACGTTTCAGTTCATATTCAGATTACAACATTCATAATATGTAGATTTGTATCATCGACTGTTTCCATCGTATTTGTTATTTCACCTTTAAAAAAAGAAACATGCCATGATTGGAAAATGCTCAGAGAACTTCTGTTAGAAATTACAAACAGAATAATACAATAAATAAATCAATGTACTCTTCAGACGTACTTCTTGGAGTAAAAGGCGTCGTCTTCTTTCACCTCCTTGACCTCGGCCTTCGGCGGCTCCTCCGACTCTTCTTCTCCGTTCTCGTCTACACACAGAACCCTTTGTCACTGACGAGTACACATGAGGACTGAACCCCAGCGCCGCTCATCTCAGCACCATGTTTCATATCTACCGGGGCGCCGCGCCTCCTCCGCCTTGGTTCCGCTGACGGACGCGAACACGGAGGTCTGGCCGGAGGCGAAGGAGAAGCTCGGGTGCGTCGCTTTGGAGCCCAGAGCGCCGAGGACGCAGCCGTCCACCTTCTGGCCGAAGTTAAACGTGACGCCGGGGCCTTTGGACGGGTCGTCTGTCGGAGCTTTGCCGAAGGAGAACGGAGTCGCCGTGGAGGAGGAGGAGGGAGGAGCAGCAGGAGGGGCGGCCGGGGGCGTCGTCTTCTTGTCCTCGTCGGCGGAGGAGGAGCCGGCTCCGTACTGGCGCTCGATGCTGGCCAGGTGGCGCTCGTAGTCCCTGAAGATGGGGTTGAGGTCGCAGAGCGGGTTCCCGTTCACGTGCTTGGTGATCCAGTCCCTCACCGAGCAGTTCAGGGCCGTCAGCTGCCGGCTGTACTCCTTGCTGCTGCCGGCCGCCTGCGGCGAGCCGTTGGTCTGCTGGGCTGTGATGTCAGAGGAGGCGGGGCCAGTGAACGACAGACCTGAGAGGACAGAGGGGAGGATTGACGGTGTGACACCAAGCAGCATGTTCTCCTCAAACACCCGCAGAGCTCCACACTCCCCTGAATGGGCATCTATACGACGGCCTTTGAACGCATCGTGTGGCACAATGATTTCTTCGGTTTACATCAGGGGTCTCAAACTCAAAGCCCCCCGAACGCGGGCCGGACCACCACGGTCCATCATGAGTAACATTCATTTCAGCCTTCAAAGTAAAGGCTTCCATTTTACATTAACCTGCCAGTGGCTGTAATTCTCATCAGATCTTTTATTGTGAAAATACTGCCGGCTAAACGTTCAGTCACGTCGTGTCTGTTGTCCTCAACTTCCTCTTTGACTACGACCAACTTCCTGTCCTCCTCACTGGTGGCGTGACCCTAAAGCGCTGCTCTGGTCTCCTCACCCGGTGCGGGGGGGCCCGTCGCAGAGGGAGAGGAGAACCCTCTGAACGCCGGAGCGATGCTGTTTCCGTTGGCGAGGCCTCCGAGGCCCGCGAAGCCGGCGCCGTTCCCGAAACCAGAGAACGCCGTCGGAGTGGAGGCGATGCCGCCGCCGCCGCTTGGCGCCGTCGCCAGAGAAAAACCTTTAAACCCTTTAAAGGATCCGCTGCCCTCGACCTGGAAGGAGAGGAGACGGTCAGAGGAGACGGACCCTCGAGCAGGCAAACGTGTGCCTTTACCTCTCCGGTGTTCCTGCGTTTGGCCTTCTTGATCGGCCGGCTCTTCAACACATCTTCACTCGCGACTAGAAACGTCCCGGCCTTCAGGAAGGAGACCCACGCGTTAACACGTCATCAGCAGCCTCACGTGGCCCTTAGCTGTGACCTCTGACCCAACAGCACTAAAGATCCAGAATGCAAAGGACAGAAGGAAAGGAGCTGGTGAAGTGAGACTCACCTCCTCTCCCTCCTCCTCCTGGTCCCAGTTCCGGTCCGTTAGCTCCTTGTCAGCGATCCTCTTCGCCATCCCTCCTCTGATCACCGTGTAAATATACACACAGTACACGTACCAGCAGTAATTCATTAGTGGAGTAAATAGTATATTAACAACCTTTGGCCTAGTCAGTTTGTTGTGCAGTTAAATTAACTTACAGTATTGTCCTGGAGAAGTACTATAAAGTACAAATACTCAGGTATAATTTTGAGGTAGTTGAGGAAATGTACTTTGTTACCTTCCACTACGGCCTATTAAACGCGTTCTGAGCGGATTAGAACGGAGACGTTTGCATAGTAAACAAACGCAGGTGGACTTGGCTAACAGTTAGCCGCACTTAGCTCTCCATTAAATCCACTTCCTCATTTAACGTCCGTCCTCGCGGAGCTAACGGCGGCTCGAGCTAACGGGCCGCGGGATTTAGCAGCTAGCTGGCTGACGTCTTGCTACCGCTAGCTCACATTAGCGGCTAGCGTCATGCTAGGGTCAGCTCAGCCAGGCATACTGCGTTTAAATGACGGTATTTGATTTAAACGCACCTTGATCCGCAATGTGAATTCCAACCTCTGTCTCTGGGTGACTCGGAAACGGCTCCACGTGACGCAGGCGGTACCTCGACGAGAGATGAGCGGCCTCTCAGGTAAACGTCTCTGTGTTTTGAACAAGCCTCTCTCACGCCGCCATTTTACACAGCGGTGTATATCCGCGTCCCGCCTCCCTGCGCATGCGCAGCCGACGCAGCACTTCCTTTCCGCAGGGGAGTTGTAGTCCATGGGATTTGTAGTCCATGGGATTTGTAGTCTTCAAATTACAAAACAGTAACAAAGTATTTTTATTGAAGATTATGACTTTTAATTTAATCACAATACAAATGATGGTGCCAGAGTTTCATTGAAGATTCCAGCAGACAAAAACAATAGAATAAAAATATGAACAATATAATAACAAATATGAAGTTTAAAATAAACAATACTCACCATAGGAAAATGAAATGAAACATTAGCATTAGGAGTATTAAGTATTTTAGTAGAAAAATATATCTAAAAAAATTAAAAAGAAAACGGTTAGCGATTAAATCCAAAGAAATCCTTAAACACAAAAGCATCAACAATGTAAATTAAATAAAGCTTTGTAAATTATTAGAAATACCACAAAAAGGTTATGATCACTTTGACAAAAGGATGGCTTCTTTTTCAGGACTTCTCTGCAGAAGTTTTTAACGTTGAAATGTGGGAGCTAAATTTGATTCGGGGGCAAACTGGGCCCTGAAAATGAAATCTCTAACATCCTCGACCTCAGAAAAGACGCAGAAACACAAGGCGGCCTTTAGAGTCCTCACTATCCATTTAGTTTTTTCCTCTGTCTGTCACTGAGTGCTTTAAAAATCAAAGAAACATCGGATGCATGCAGAGAGAGAGTGTGGGGGCAAAATGATGCGTAGCCGAGCAGCAGATGGCTCTTCTCCAAGCTCGCTGCCAAACAGGAACAGGTGCTGCAGGAAGCCGGAAGTGAGCGGAGGGCAGCAGGAGACCTTCTGACCAGCTGGCGAGAAGAGAGAGGGGGACGACGAGAGGAGGCCGGCGTTCTCTACAGCTTTATTCACAAAGGCTCCCAGAGAAAACACACATTTCATCGTCTCAGGTTTTTTACATTTTGACGTTAAGCCCGGACTAAAAGAACACCCGGGGGGCGGTGTGTCAAAGCTAAACCAACATCTAAAGTTTTAAATCCTCACGCGGGAAACGTGATGTTGTGCCTGTAAAAGTTCCTTACGGTGAGATCAGAGCTTCATGAGTTAAAGCTGCATTCTGTGCAGTGACCAGCAGGGGGCGACTCCTCTGCTCCCATAGACGTCTATGAGGAAATGACTCTACTTCTCTGTAGTGACCAGCAGGGGGCGACTCCTCTGCTCCCATAGACGTCTATGAGGAAATGACTCTACTTCTCTGTAGTGACCAGCAGGGGGCGACTCCTCTGCTCCCATAGACGTCTATGAGGAAATGACTCTACTTCTCTGTAGTGACCAGCAGGGGGCGACTCCTCTGCTCCCATAGACGTCTATGAGGAAATGACTCTACTTCTCTGTAGTGACCAGCAGGGGGCGACTCCTCTGCTCCCATAGACGTCTATGAGGAAATGACTCTACTTCTCTGTAGTGACCAGCAGGGGGCGACTCCTCTGCTCCCATAGACGTCTATGAGGAAATGACTCTACTTCTCTGTAGTGACCAGCAGGGGGCGACTCCTCTGCTCCCATAGACGTCTATGAGGAAATGACTCTACTTCTCTCTGGATTTATTCCCTCAGTAAACATTGTAAACATGAGTTTAGTCTCTAGTTTCAAGTCTTCTTCAACACAACATGATGCTCATTTAGTGCATTATGGTCTATTTAGAGTCAATCGGACGTTTCTACGTCGCCATGACTACGTCCACTTCTTACATTCAGCTATTCATCATGTCTCTTGAAGGATCTACTCTGGTTCCTGCAGGTTTCCCTGTAGAGGTTTGCTTCCTGCTGTGCAGCGTGAAGGTGTCTCCGCTCAGTGGGGGTTCGGCCTGTGAAGGGATGTTAAACATCAGCAGTTATTAGACATGAGGAAGAGAAAAGAGACAGAGGTAATATCCCCTCTTTTCTGACAGGAGTCTGGTGAGTTTGAACCTGTCTATTTTCTAGTTGTGTTTCTATACATTTTAATATGTACATATAATATAACATCATATATTACAAATAATTATTAATGAATTCATTGTTAATTATTATTATAATTATTACTTGTTTGATTTACTGCGTCTCGTCTCTAATTGGCTGACGGACCTATCAGTCAATCAGGCCTGTAAATGAAGCCTAATTGGGAAGAATGAATTGACTCAGTGGGCAGCGATTAGCACAGCGACAAATCAAAAGGAAGCAGACAAACTCTTAATGATGTAAGATGTTATAACTGTATGAGAAACGCTCTGCCTGCTTCCTACTTTCTAAAAGGGCTGAAAAAACAAAACAACGTTTACGTATTTTCAAATCTGTAAACGCAACATTTATTCACTCATCAATATTTCATTATTTAATCATTTTACTCGTGGTGGCCATTTGTCCTACAAATCTTTAAATCAGGGCGTATCGTCCAAGCAATCGCTTCCTTTTGTCCAAAGAAGACAACAAACACACACAAGCAGTGTTCTGTCACAGCTTATTAAACACTAGTGGTCCAATTAACCCGACAATTAAGAACAATAACTGGCCAACAGCTCCCACATTACTCATTAAAACTACAGCGGTTTTATTCACATTTAATTAACGAGCTTCAACAGAATAAACACAACAAAACCCATTTATACGTATAAAAGTACTGATGAACAAGTGTGTGAATGCACATTATATGTGTATATGTATGTACACACATATACATAGTATACAGTATATAGATAGCTATTAATATATAGATACACACTCGTTAAATGGGATCTGATCCAGGAGGAAGAAGAAGAGGAAGTGGAGGAAGAAGAGGAGGAAGAAGAGGAGGAAGAACAAGAGGAAGAGGAGGAGGAAGAAGAGGAGGACGAAGAGGAGGAAGAAGAGGAAGAAGGAGAGGAGGAAGAAGAGGAGGAAGTGAAGGAAGAAGAGGAAGAAGAAGAGGAGGACGAAGAGGAGGAAGAAGAGGAGGACGGAGAAAAGGAAGAAGTGAAGGCAGAAGAGGAAGAAGAGGAGGAAGAAGAGGAGGAAGAAGAGGAAGAAGAGGACGAAAAGCAGGAGGAAGAGGAAGAAGAGGAGGAAGAAGAGGAGGAAGAAGAGGAGGAAGAGGAGGAAGAAGAGGAGAAAGAAGAGGAAGAAGAAGAAGAGGAAGAAGAAGAGGAAGAAGAGGAGGAAGAAGAGGAAGAGGAGGAGGAAGAAGAAGAAGAGGAGGAAGAAGAGGAAGAAGAAGAAGAGGAGGAAGAAGAGGAAGAAGAAGAAGAGGAGGAACAAGAGGAAGAAGAAGAAGAGGAGGAAGAAGAGGAGAAAGAAGAGGAAGAAGAAGAAGAGGAAGAAGAAGAGGAAGAAGAGGAGGAAGAAGAGGAAGAGGAGGAGGAAGAAGAAGAAGAGGAGGAAGAAGAGGAAGAAGAAGAAGAGGAGGAACAAGAGGAAGAAGAAGAAGAGGAGGAAGAAGAGGAAGAAGAAGAAGAGGAGGAAGAAGAGGCTCTGAGTGACAGATCTGGGTCACAGACGCATGAGGAACAATCAGAGCTGAGAGGTTGTGTTGTTGTGAAAGTCACAAGTACTATACGTAAATATCGAAGTACTACTCCCTCACCAAGCAGTACTACTAATTTTTATTCTCACATGCACAGAAATATGTATTTGCAGTTGTGAGGTACTTGTTGTACTTGTACTGAGCCTGACGCGTGTTTTATGTGTTTGGAAAGCAGCTAGCGTGGCTATGCTAAGCTAGCTGCTCGTGTGGTGTTTTATGTGTTTGGAAAGCAGCTAGCATGGCTATGCTAAGCTAGCTGCTCGTATGGTGTTTTATTAAAACGGTCCATCGTCTTTAGAATGAAGCCCCGCTGCTCCTGAAAGACGCACTCTAGCTTTGTGTTAGCACGAGGCTAAGCCTCTGTTAGCCTTAGAGAAGCTAACTTAGCAGGTCTGTGTCTTGACTGACCTCAGGTCTGTTTCACAGACTGTTATATTCAAGTTGTTCTGCTATAACAAACCACCAATATCTTTGGTTTTATATTAAATTGAATTAGATGTTGAACTGTTACTGCTGTTAAAAAGCACTTTATTTTAGTGTTTGCATAAATAAAAGTGTGCAATACACTGCTTTTGAATTCATTATTAAATTAAAAATTGCTCTCTTATTTCATTTGGCAGTAGTTTATTCTTAGACACTTGTTATTTAAATATACATTTAATGAGAAAAACGGCTTTAATTGTTAAATAACTTTACCTAAATATAACCCTGATAATTACAGGTTGTTTGTTGATAATAACTAAGTAATATAGAGAAGTCAGAGTTTCACCACTGAACGTGAAATGAAGAGGAGCAGCTGATGGGGGAGAGATGGAGGCAGGGGGAGAGATGGAGGGGAGAGATGGAGGCAGGGGGAGAGATGGAGGGGAGAGATGGAGGCAGGGGGAGAGATGGAGGGGAGAGATGGAGGCAGGGGGAGAGATGGAGGGGAGAGGTGGAGGGGGAGAGATGGAGGCAGGGGAGAGATGGAGGCAGGGGGAGAGATGGAGACACAGAGGGAGAAAGGGAGGAACTACTTTCTGCCTCCGCTGCCAGCTGACTGCAAACTACAAGTTCCCAGCGAGTTGTGGGTGTCCGGGCGCTGCCGTCAGCAAAGTGTCGGTTGAAGTAAACAAAATGGAGGACTAGCTTAATGCTAAAGTGGGAGACGTGAATAAAGAGCTCCATGGCGACGTTCAAAGAACCGTAATGCGCCCCCACCCCTCCGCCTCTGTCCATGGTGCTACCGTTACTACCCTCTGATCCGCCCGGCACAATGTCGACTTGTGTCTTCGCTCACAACAAAGAACACACACACACATTGCCGCCATTTTGTTCACGTTGTAGTAATTTGTGCGGTAAAAGTGAGGAGAAGTTGTTAGAGTTGACGACACATTCAATCACCAGCTGCCATCTCTGCTCGCTCATCAACTTTCCGATCACATCCTCCTCCCCCTCCTCCCGACGCCGGGCTCCCGTTGGTTCCCCGCGCTGCCCCTCAATCATCGCAGCTCTTGATTGGCTCGGCTGGGACCAATAGCGGCACGCCTGTGGGTAAAGGGGCGGGAGGAGGAGGCGGGGGTCAGAGTGACAGACAGGGCGAAAGAGGCTGGATATCTGGGAAGAAAACGGCCACATTTGGCCTCTTTGTGTTCAGAGACGTTGAACTGAAGCTTCATTTGTTTGGACATATTTAATCTTCCTCACTTTGTCCACGTCTGTCTCAATTAGTTGGGATGTGGAAGCTGCTGCCATGTTTGTTCTTCTTGTTGATGATGTGTTTCAAACCATCTTTAGGTTATATATATATATATATATATATATATATATATATATATATATATATATATATATATATATATATATATAGTTGCGTGTAAATGTATGTTTGTTATGTTGTGTGATGTCTTGACGATAATAACAATAATAATAAACTTAATTTATACAGCACATTTCAAAATAAACGCACAATGTGCAATCTGGTTAAAACAGGAAAAGAAATTCAGAAAGTCGATTAAATAAACACCATACGAGTTAAGATGGAAATAATATGTAAAGAAAATGAATGTCTTGATCGTCGTATCTTATTGTGTTATGGATCACTATATTTTGAACATGCAGCATGAATACACGCATTATTTATTTACATTTATAAAATGCTCCTTGAAGTAGTTGTAGCTTCTCCCTACTGCGCATGCCCTCGCTGCTCCATCCGGGAACTCTCAGAATTACCATTGACAGCCGAAGCGCAACTTTTCCCCAGGCAAAGTGAAATCAAGCCGCGGACTCGGACAGAATATAGTCCCCGTGTTTCAACTTAAAATAACCGACGGGAAAGCAGCCCCGCTCCCCCGTCGGACCACTCGACGTTTGGCCGCGAATCTGGAGAAGAGCCGCCGGGGCCTGAGCTCTTTCCGCCGGGTTTGGAGCACTTTTCGCAGACGGGCGGAAAGTGGGGGTGATGAGTCCCGAGCCTGCGAAAAAAAAAAGCGAGAACTTGCTTTTTTTGCCGTCAGCTCGAGTAGTTCGTTCTTCCAATTGTTATCGTCGCTTTGGAAATAAGAAAAAATATATATTCTGATTAAAAAAGGAAAAAAAACTTCGCGTCGGTGGCGTCGGAAAAAAGTGTCAGAAAAGTGAGTTTTTTTTGTGTGGCCGGGCCGGAAACATGGAAGTACGAGGCCTGCAAGAGGCGCTGAAAGTAGAGATCCAATGTCACCAGGTAACCAGCCGTCGTTGTTCTCCGGTGGTCGTAAAGAAGCAGCCGCAGAAACAAGATGTCGCTTAATAACGTCGAGCACGCGCCACTTGTGCTCTGAATCTCTACGGCTTTGTTTGTTTGTTTGTTTGTTGTTGTTGTTCGCGGTGCAACAAGAAGCCCTCTTTTCTTCTCGGGCTAATAATGCGGTGGTGTGGCGGCGATCCGGACGCGACCTGAATATTTATGAGGAGCCAAAGAGTCGCCTCCACCTCCTCCTCCTCCTCCACCTCCTCCGCTTTGTTCCTCCCTTCCTCACACTAACAAAACTTGAGGGGACTTTTGTTTTAGCGTAATAAGGCCGCAGTTACTGAACTAGTTGCCCAGATGAAGCAGGACCCACAGGTATTTAAAGTACATGTATTACACGGCTAGCTCCTCAAGCTAACGCCGAGGCGGCTGTGCGAGGGAAACTTTATCGGCCTAATGCTGCTCCGTGGCGGCTTAGCGTGCATGTGGATGCCGTGTGTTTAGGTGGATGTCCGTGTGGCAGGTGGTGATTGTCCCCTTGTGTTTTCCCGCAGGATGGAGAGCTTAAGAGACAGCTACACGACCGGCGGATATCAGCCCTGAGCGACAAGCAAGTAAGTCTTCTGGCCTCATAATAAACATGGTGGATGGGGACTCAAAAAGAGAAAAGATGGGAAAGTGAACGCCGTTCACGCCCGCTGTGTGTGTGTGTGTGTGTCTGTGTGAGTCCGTCTGTGTGTGTGTGTGTTTGGACTTCCTGTCTCTCGGCATCTCAAAGTTATGTTAAAAAAACTGTTCGCGTCCATTTTGAGTTCATGTTTCTGGAGAGTAAAAAGGAGCTAATAAAGGAGCTAGCTTTAGCCTTTAACTCTCCGGCTCGGACTTGTGGCGGGGAGCCGCTACGGCGGAAGTTTAAGACGTTAAGACCGTCTCCACCGGGCCGGAGGTGCTTTTAGGGCCTGTTAAATGGCGGATTATTTGTTACTTTATACTTTTAGTCCGGTGGTGTTTTTTCTCCTCGCGCAGGGGGGGGCGGTGGGGGGGTCACGTGACCGCAGATGGTGCACTCGATTCGCCTGCTTTCACTTTTCTTCCCGTTGCTGTCTTTTTAATAGCTTTAAGCTGGGCTTAACTTTTGATGCCGCGGTGGCGGTGCCACACGGCGGCAGGTGCTGATGGAGAAGCCGGGTAGCGGAGTTCAGCACCGCGGACAGCTCCCCCCCCCTCTCCCGGTGGCTCGCTGCTGCTGCTGCCTCGCACCGCCCCGCCGGTCGGTCCCAGCCTTGAGAGCGGGGGACTGCCGGCTGGGTCCGCAGGCCCGTTAAAACAGCAACGCCGATAGTTCGTAAAATGTCTGCGTACTCTTATTAAAACGGTGCGTCGTCGTTAGAATGAAAGCCCGCCGCTCCGAAGCCCCGCTGCTCCCAAAACACGCACTCTGGAGTTGGAGTTCCGTGAGCGGCGGCACTGCGGCTTCCCAGACCCCGTTAACACATCGCTAAATGTGACCGTTTCGGTCTGAGCCGTGACGGGAATCACAGCGCGTGTCTTTGTGTGACTCCACGAGAAACGCGCTTCACTTCGGCGGTTATCTCACCTGTGTGGACTAAGTTAAGCAAACTAAAGTGGGCTATGTTTTTTTTTAAATTAAAGGGCACCTAACCGCCTCATCCAGCGGCTTTAATTAGTCCCGATCGCCGTTAAACTTGGCACATAGTGGGACTCCAGCACCGCCCAGTTCACCCAGCTTCTGCTGCTCCCTCTGAAGCGTGTGTGTGCTGTGACTTCTCCTTCTGTTTGGTAGTGGAAGCTTCCATTTTGAGAGAGAAAAGGGGGTGTATCCCCCCCCCCTCACACCAGAGAGGGGAAAAGTCTGCAGAGTTTTGTGCAGGAGGAGGAGGAGGGGGGATGGGCCCCATTCATGCCGAACATTACCATTTTGATTGCTTTGATGCTGTTTTTGGATGTGGGGGGGTCGGCAGTGAAAAGAGAGACACAGAAAGCCCAGTCAGCACCGCTGCACACAGCCAGGTTTTTAATCACCACGCTGATTAATTCTTCTCTTCTAGCTGCCAAACGTGACCTTTTATTACTTTTTCCTTCTGCACGCACACATGAACCCGAATCCTCCTCGTCCGCAACGGAATAATAAACTGGAATGTTTGGATGTGGTTACTAGCGGCGTGGAGAGCGGGTGGAGGCCTGGAGGTCATCTCATGGTCACGGGCTTCATGTGAGGTTCAGCTCTCACATGGGTGCATGTTGTGAAGGAGAACAAGTGGTCTCATAACACCAGCCCACAGTTTATCACCAGAGGAGGAGTAGAGGGATGGAGATTGGAGGAATCAATGGGGGGGGCTCATGTTCAGTGTGGAGGTCTCTCCTTTAGCCTCCTCCTGAGAGAGAGAGAACTTCATTTAGTAGATGTTTCATAGGATTAGGTTACTGGAAAACACACTACTGCCTTGTTTCTTAGTGTTGCATTGTGGGACAAACGTCTGTACATCAATTTTTTTTGGCAGCTATTTTTGATTTAGTCTTTAGACGAAAAATGCATATTAGTTTTAGTCACATTTAGTCATTTTAATCCTTCTTAGTTTTAGTCAACGGAAACTAGACTAAAATGTAATTAGTTTTATTCTAGTTTTAGTCACATTTAACAGCCATATTAAACTCTTCCCTTCTCAGGCCCAGAGACCCTGTGTTGTGTCTACAGCTGCATAATAGTCCAGCTTGCAGTACTTGGTTGTCCATTAGATGTCCCTCCTAGGACAGGTCTATAGATGTCCCTCCTAGGACAGGTCTATAGATGTCCCTCCTATAGGACAGGTCTAATAGGACAGGTCTATAGATGTCCCTCCTAGGACAGGTCTATAGATGTCCCTCCTATAGGACAGGTCTATAGATGTCCCTCCTATAGGACAGGTCTATAGATGTCCCTCCTAGGACAGGTCTATAGATGTCCCTCCTATAGGACAGGTCTAATAGGACAGGTCTATAGATGTCCCTCCTAGGACAGGTCTATAGATGTCCCTCCTATAGGACAGGCCTATAGATGTCCCTCCTATAGGACAGGCCTATAGCAGGTCGGCAAACGTTTTGACTCGCGGTCACAGTGGGTTGTAAAATGTGACGGAGGAAGAACAAATGGTTGAAGTGTTTGTGTGAGCGAATATAAATGACGTGTGAAACATCATCACATGAAAGGATTTGGATTTTAACAAATAGCAAAGCATTTATTTGCAAGTCAATTTAACAAATTGTCAAAGGTGTAACAACTTCATGAGGACCAGGGACCTAAACGCAACACTTTGTTGTCTTTGTCTGTTTACTTGAATGCTTTTGACACTTCATGCTCCTTTATTGTTTCCACTGTCCCAACAAAAGAGACCTTAACGTCCTACAATCGCTGCAATACATTATGTTCTTGGCTTCAGAACCTGCAATGAGTTTATTACGTTAGACGCGTTTGTGACGGAGCGTCTCATCCAGCGAGGAAACGCTGCCTGCCGTCACCAGAGAACAGAGCAGAAAGGTCCCACAGTCTTTAAACGCGTCTTCATGTTTCTGTGAAGCAGCGCGGCTTCAGCCTGCTAACAGTCAGCTAACAGTCAGCTAACAGTCAGCTAACCAGAGACAGCCGAGCTAAACTAACGAAGCCACGTTCAAACTATAAAATAGTCGTCGCGGTCCGTAGTTGGTGCACCGCTGCACCGATACGAGCGTTCTGGGTTGGTGGATGACGTCATCATGACGCGTTAATAACCGCCGTACTTTGTCTGTCTGTTGTCTGTCAGCTGCGTGCGAATTTAGGGGGGAAAAAGTATTGTGACTTCGTCAACCACCAACATGTTCGTCTCGTCTTAGTCAAGGAAAAAGGTCATTAAGCAACATTTTTCGTCGACGAAATGAACGCTGGCGTGACGGAGGCTGAATTTGCTCTCCGCGCACTCACAGGTCTGATTAAGAAGAACTACTTTTCTTTAAAAGAACATTTGATTCTTCCTGCACACGCAACATTCTTCAAGGAGAGAATCAAAACATTTCTACGGCAACTGGACCGGGTCCAAAAGGCTACAATGGTACAAATACAAATACTTCCAAACGGTACTTGAGTTTACATTTGAGCCAAATTAAGTATTTTTAACTGGATGACGTAATATTATGGATTATATGAGCATGACGGGATCGATGAACATAGTATGTATTATAATACTTGTTACTCTTTTGTACTGGTATTTAGTTTAAATGCAGTAGTTGTACTAGTAGATACAAGTATAGTAGTATTTGTAGAGAGTGCGGTTTGTGACCCCGAGACGACGAATGTGAAACACTCTTCGGTCCAAGCAGCTGTCATTACCACGGCAACCAGAGGTTCCAAACAATCACCATGGAGACGCTGTCTGAGAAAAGTCTCATTCAAGTGGCAGGTCAACGGGAAGAAAGGGATATTGTCTGAGATTAAAATGCTCCGTTTACTTCAATTACGTTTCGTATGCTTTCCAAATGAAATGCTATTTACTAGAATACACGGTTATTTTCTCTCAGATTAAAGTAGCGAGTTTAAAGAAAACAATCATGGACCATTTGCAATAAAAGAGCAAGAATGAGGACAAATTACAAATTTAAGTTAATTTACAAGAGAAAAGCTCAGATATTCTCTGAAAGTAAACTATTTTAAAGGTAAATTGAAAAGATATTTTCCATAAATTCAAATCAACATGTGTAGATGCTTTTATTATGGCGGTCGAACAGGGTTGTTAGAACGTGTTGCTAGGATACGAGGGTGAGGAAATGTGAGGGAGTTCATAGAGGGTGAGGCAGCGAGAGACGTCTCACATTCACCTCCACAAGATGCTCCACCAACACCAGAGCCTCCAGGTGGCCCCGTGAGCCCAAAACTACAGCGCTCACTTCAGCCACAGCAGTCAGAGTTCCCCTGACCAATGGTCCTTGAACACATCATGCGTAAGTCAGATTCTGTTAAAAACATTACAGTCCAAACTTTGTGAAAGTGCATCATTTATTCATATGAGATCAACCGTCATGTGACCAGAAGTCAGAGAAACTGACTGAACACAACAACTAACAACAACTAACATGTTGGTGGTTCTTGTGCACCGACTACGGACCGCGACGACTATTTTACGCTTCGGCGAGTTTGAACGTGGCTTCGTTAGTTTAGCTCAGCTGGCTCGGGTTAGCTGACTGTTAGCTGCCTGTTAGCTGCCTGTTAGCAGGCTGAAGCCGCGCTGCTTCACAGAAACATGAAGACCCGTTTAAAGACTGTGGGACCTTTCTGCTCTGTTCTCTGGCGACGGCAGGCAGCGTTTCCTCGCTGGATGAGACGCTCCGTCACAAACGCGTCTAACGTAATAAACTCATTGCAGGTTCTGAAGCCTCACGAATTTCAACTATAGTTCCCGCCTGTTCAAGACTGTTAAACTGTCTCGTTCGTTCGTTACTAAGCAACAGACGCGTGTGAAATAATGTATTGCAACGATTGTAGGACGTTAAGGGGTCTCTTTTGTTGGGACGAGCAACTTCACAGTGGAAACCATAAGGAGGGACATCTAATGGACAACCAAGTACTGCAAGCTGGACTATTAGGCAGTTGTAGACACAACACAGGGGGTCCCTGGGCCTGAGAAGGGAAGAAAAGGAGTTTAATGTGGCTGTTATGGCGCGGTTCCACCGAGCGGTGCGGGTCGGGTCGGTACCCTTTTATTTGTGTCTCCACTCCCAAAATTTGAGAATGGTACCAATGGTACAATCCGAACCGTACCACCTTTTGGGTTCCCTTCCGTTGGGGCACCTGGCACAGCTGTTTGGTACTAAGGGGCGGAGCTAGACTCACTGCAGAGCGTTGATTGGTTGAAAGAGTGTCGTCATTTGCGCTGTGTTTTTCCTTGCAGCCTTTGCTCAAACAAAGATGGTCGTCTCCTTGTGACAAACAGCCACATGTGGAGAAGCAGGAACAGGATCGGCTGCACGTCCTCCGTTGTTGTTTGCGGTTAGCTTTCAGTTTCAAAAAAGTCAAACACTTTGAATCCGTAGATTACTGCCTTAATGGTCTTATTGCTGCTATTTGATGACGAATGCATACACACTAAGCCAAATTAAGTATATCTATTATTTTTAACAAAGGTTAAATGTTATTTCACAATTTTCAAACTATGTCCCCAATTTCTTATGAAATGACCTTGGTTTTCAGTCATTGGGGGCTGAATTCCTACCCTGGTCATGGTAGTACAGTGTACACGGGGCTGTGTATTTGTACCTGGTATGGTACCTGCTGAGCCCTGCCTGGATCTCCACGTCTCCCTTTTACTGAGTGGCCTTCTTCACGTTGTTGTTCATGAAACTCTGTTTGCTGAGTATCATTGAGAAGAATCCATATAACGAAGGAGAAAGCAGCCGTGGGTTTGGTCCTGTTGTTGTTGTTTGGTTCAACTGAGTGGTGACTAAACAGGAAGTCAGGGAGAAGATGTCCTCCAGTGATGCTGGACAGCTCCTCCCCAGAATGCTGCGCTCTGATTGGCCGACACCTCTGCTGAACGGCTACTCAAGGAGAAGCTAAAGTGTGCTGGCGTTCAGTGGAGGAGCCGCTGTGCGTCTCAGGCTGGATTTGAATTGTCCAATTTGCTTAGCAAGCTTCCTACCTGACGCTAAGGAAAGGAGCTCCAATACTTAAATAGTGACGTATCATCGGTTCGTCCACAATAAATAATGATCATGATGTGGACACGCAGATCATGTGAGTAACCGTTAGCATCACTCATTTATATTAATAAAGCTTTTCTTTGGACCTGGTAACACATGAAGGCATCTGAGATGCTTCTTTGTAGCCGCTGCAGACTGACGTCACCAACATGCGTCTCCGTCCGTCACGACTACGCAGCTCAGTGGAAGAGGAGTCCATTCCCTGAACACCGCGTTGTCTTTTCCTAACTCAACCGTCCCAACCACCTTCCCTTGACCCTGTGGCGTTTTCTACAGAGGTCAAGGATTAGTGGTTACAAATAGACGTGAGGAGGTCGCATATGAACCCAACCACACACTTCCTGTCCCTGTGTTGACCTCCTGAACATCAGAACACTTCCCAGGTTTCTCTCTCAGGTCCTCCTCCTCTTTCCTGTTGCTCATGATGCCCCGCCCCTCTCATTTGATGCCCCGCCCCCCACGCAACATCCGGGTCAAAAGTTTGGATGTGGAAAAGAAAAAAGCTATGAAAGTCGAACAGATTTAAAACTGAAAATATAAAATCTGCAACTGAACAATATAATACAGCAAATAATTAAAAAAAATGTTTCCATGGCGATGGATTTAGTCTCTTGAGTGTTTGGTCACTGAGTTTTGTTCAGGCTGAGACGTACCGGTGACTCCTCAGAGCTGTGTGTGTGTGTGTGTGTGTGTGTGTGTGTGTGTAAGGCGCTAACAATGGACTCAGCCAGCTCTACACACAGCAGCAGAAAGAGGTCAACAAAGAGTGCGAGCCCTCTCAGGGCCGCTCTGATTGGTCTCCTGCTGTCCAACGCCAGCCTCTGATTGGACGCTGACACTCAAACACGTGAAACGCTGCAGCATTTTCTTCCTTTTTCCTCGTTGACCCGGCTTCACGTGGTCAGAACAGAACGCCGTGTCCCGTCGGAGCTTCAAGGCGCTTCATTCAAATGAGAGCGGTGTGTGGGAGGGGCCTCTGTTTCTGGCCCTCATTTGCATACTTCTTCTAGGCCAACATCCCACAATGCCCTGTTTTCTTTTTTTGAATGCATTATTGAGGGTTCCTTAAAGAAGGAAGAGGCCTCAGACTTCAGAGAGCTCTTTGAAAAAGGTGTCAGTTGGTTTGTAGCTCCATGTTTTTCAACCAGAGAAAACTTACAACACAATAATAATATTTCAGAGCGATCATTAACGTCAAACAAACCTTCTGCTCTCATGATTGCTACTCGTGCGAATCTGGCGACAGTTTTTATTGAGAAAGGGATCGTGCTGCTTTTGGTTTAAAGGAGTAAAAAGTGTTGATTCTGACTAGAGTCTCCGTGTTGTTTTATGAGTATATTATTAACAGATTCCTTTATATGATCCCTGACAATACAGAATATTCACATCCAATAATTATATTGGGTCTTCAGGTGCTACCAGTTCGACTAGCATCGCCCCGTGACCTCTGTGGAAGGTCGTGGGGGTCATACAGGTCGTTACACCGCTGATGGTAAATGTCAGTGACCGTGGTGAGACAAATAACAGACGATGAAGGTTGATGCTCGGAGGAATGTTTGATCCACTCACATCTACATGAATACGTTAAAGGTCTGAATGTGGAAAGAATTTAAAGACGATGATGTTCCTCAAAGAGAAGTTAGTAACATTTAAAGATTCTATTAGCAGGTCAATCTAAAAGCAAAAACAAGATGTTTAATAGAAACACCGCCAGACCGCCAACTTTCGTCTACTTCAAAGCGTCTTTGAAGGAGGCAAACTGACTTCTGATCTCTTTTAATACACCTTCAAGTTCTCCTATTCCACTAAATATCTCCTCACATGATGAAGCTGATAAACAAGGTGACGTCTTTAACTTTCATCACATACAACAGGGAACAGATGTTTACACTCAACCGTGTGGTTGTTAGAATAGTTGCATCTATGTCAGTCGTGTTCCTTTATTTGAAATCAAGCAGATCACATGAAGGAGGCTCCTCCTCTCCGGCGTCTCGTTAGAGAGACAAAGTACCAGGTGGTCAGACCGGGACGTCCACCTTCCCCCAAACAATGGCTGCTTCCTGCTCCTCCTTTTAACATGCGTGTGTATATTCACGTTTCGCGCCTCCGTCCTCCGGTTCCTCTCACAAGGGAAAGAAAAAAAACAGAACTCGCCCCATGGTCTCCATGGTAACCAACAGTGCCTCTCTTTGAATATTCCCACTCAGGTGCTTTAGTCCTTGAACCCAGCGCGACTGCTTCATGCTCCGCCTTTCTGTGCGGGAGGTTTGTTTTTGAGTTTACTGGGTCCCTGAAGGGGCATCGGGAGCGTGACGTGTGATGGAGTTCATGCTTCTGTTGCCATCTGTTTCTTTAAGTTATTGACTAAAATCTGAAACCATATTTAATGGAAGGAATCTGCTTGAGAGAATAATGTTAGTGTGTCGAAGTGGTATAAAAGTCTCCTTAGGGGGAGGAGCCAGTTCTCTGCTGATAGTCACATGGTCCTGGACCACTTTAATGTTGACAAATGAGAGGGGAGACAAATGAGCAGCTGAAGCTTCGGGGGGGGTCCTCGCAACATGTTAATGTCAGTGTGGAACACAAACATTTTAACTGTTGTGATGGCCCACGTGTCTGTGGTGCTGGTCCACGTGGTCCACGTGTCTGTGGTGACGGTCCACGTGTCTGTTGTCTTGGTGTCTGTGGTGATGGTCCCACGTGTCTGTGGTGCTGGTCCAAGTGAAGCCTCGGACTCTGGCTCTCAATCCTCCGTCAGAAGTGATCACTGTGCTTAATGAAAACTAATGACGTTTGTTCTTCTTCGTTGGTGCTCCGTAGCATTAAATTCCTGGGCACAGTGTGTTCTGCCCCTCGGAGGAATAAGAACAACAACAAACAAAATAGAACAATTCATGACTGGTTTCCGTAGCAACGTGCCAAATATAACGATCTGCTGGCATGAGGGTGAACTCTCCTCACCGACACATGGCCATTTTTATTATGGCTGGTTTCCACGGTGACCTTAGCCAATGGGAACAAAGCAGAGCCAGCAGCTGGACGTTTAATCTCACACAGAAACCGGTTGCATATATTGGTCGTCCATGAAGCTGTTCTTGGTTAGTAGTTAAGCCAACATTTCCCATGATGCAGCTTGATAGCGTCTCTTGGTTAGAGCCTTCCTGCTAGGTAAACTTCTCAAGAATGGTATTAGCTAAATAAAGTACTTAATGTATTTTCACAAAAATGAATCAATTGAACAGCTCGCTTACTAGTGACCTGTCAATCAGCATGTAGCCCTAAAACATCCCCTCTTTATGGTCTGTTTGACTCCAAATAGACCATAATGTACTAAATGAACATCATGTTGTGTTGAAGAAGACTTTAAACTAGAGACTGAGACCATAAACTCATGTTTACAATGTTTACTGAGGGAATAAATCAAGAGAAGTAGAGTCATTTCCTCATAGACGTCTATGGGAGCAGAGGAGTCGCCCCCTGCTGGTCACTACAGAGAAGTAGAGTCATTTCCTCATAGACGTCTATGGGAGCAGAGGAGTCGCCCCCTGCTGGTCACTACAGAGAAGTAGAGTCATTTCCTCATAGACGTCTATGGGAGCAGAGGAGTCGCCCCCTGCTGGTCACTACAGAGAAGTAGAGTCATTTCCTCATAGACGTCTATGGGAGCAGAGGAGTCGCCCCCTGCTGGTCACTACAGAGAAGTAGAGTCATTTCCTCATAGACGTCTATGGGAGCAGAGGAGTCGCCCCCTGCTGGTCACTACAGAGAAGTAGTCATTTCCTCATAGACGTCTATGGGAGCAGAGGAGTCGCCCCCTGCTGGTCACTACAGAGAAGTAGAGTCATTTCCTCATAGACGTCTATGGGAGCAGAGGAGTCGCCCCCTGCTGGTCACTACAGAGAAGTAGAGTCATTTCCTCATAGACGTCTATGGGAGCAGAGGAGTCGCCCCCTGCTGGTCACTACAGAGAAGTAGAGTCATTTCCTCATAGACGTCTATGGGAGCAGAGGAGTCGCCCCCTGCTGGTCACTGCAGAGAAGTAGAGTCATTTCCTCATAGACGTCTATGGGAGCAGAGGAGTCGCCCCCTGCTGGTCACTACGGAGGATGCAGCTTTAACTCGTGACTTCACTTTGGTCACTTTAGTGTTTTCCCTCACAAATATCTTACTGAGAAGAGGGTTGTTTTGACCTCATTCAGGCTAAATAATCAAAGATCGTAGTATTGATCACCCAAGGCCGATGCTGCAGATTTTATTACTTAGCACACATTTTACTGTGTGTACAATAAGTAATCAGTTATCATCCATAATACATCAATAAAGCCGTAAATGGTGTCTTGGTAGCAGAAGTCAGAGCAGCTGTTGGTGGAGAACTCGCTCAGTTTGAAAACCCACTCTGCTGGAAACAATGTCACTTTTCTCATTAGACGAACCGCTGTGAGCGGAGCTTCTTTTACTTAACATGTAGCAACAGAATCCTCACGCTGAGAGGAGCAGCGAGAGAGCTACACCTTTTAACTGAACTCCACCATGTCGGAGCATGTTTGGGCCTCACGCCGCCATCAACTGCTGGCAGACAGACGCCCCCTGGGGCTCCTCCCCCTCACACCTCCTCCTGAGCCATGTGATTGGCTTCTCCAACCCGGCGGCTCGAGTCCTAAACTCTTTCCCATCGGACACAAATCACACAAGATATCCTGTGACCTAAAGAAGCTGTACATTCAGTGTCCTCAGAGGATAAACCTTGCTGTTTCGTCGTATTGTAACTTCACTATTTCTGTATTTATTGATGGTTTCTGCGACTTTTTAAACGTGACAAATAAACAAATAAATAAATAAATACGTCGCTGGATGTGCTGAAGAACAAACAATAAATCCTGAGTCGTCTGGGCTCTTATAAATACGGGTTCCAAAGGGTTCTACCAGAACCATTTGCTGGTATGGAACATCTTTCTGTTTTTAAAGAGTGCCATTAAGAACCTCTGTGGAGTTCTAGATGAAACCTGGAACGAAAAAGGGTCCTGGGTAGAGCTCCTTGGGTGGGTTCTAAATTAACCCTAACCGCATGGATCGTTCAAGGGTTCTCCGTAGAACCCTTAGGACGGTTCTTGTAAGCACCCTTGGAATGGGAAAAGATGGTTTTGGATGGGAACCATTACGCTGTTGGTAGAACCCTCTTGAAATGATTCCAGTGAGTATTGTTCCAAACATCCGGAGGTTCTCCTCTGCTGGTGACTGGAGGGGGAGAACGTTCAGTCGTCCCACTAATCTCTCCTAGATTTCCCTCGTGAGTGGAATGAATCCTCCTCCGGTTATCTGACTCTTTTCTGCAGTTAAACAGGAAGTTCTGATAAAAGACAAGAACAGCATTTCAAAATAAGATGGGAGTTTTATTCTATGAAACATGTCTCAGTCCTTCCGATGTTTCAGCTTCAATCTGAACAGTTTCCTGTTTCTCCTTTTTCAGAATCAGACGTTGTGTAAAGGACTCAATGAACTTCAGAACGGACAGGTGAGGAAATATTTCATATTTAACATGTACTACAACATTGTAGAAAGTACCACCATGTTTTTCTGTAGCCGGGCCGTCTTTTACTTACTTACTTTAAAACGTACTTCCTGCTTGATATCTGGTGTTGAATGATTCACCAGTGGAATGATCAATCAGTAATAACAGTATACAAACTTCATGTCTCATCACATTGACTTTGTGTCGAGTAACTTCCTTTTACATTATTACATCACATGTCATTTATGACGCTTTTATCCAAAGCGACTTACAATAAGTTCATTCAACCATAAGGACTCAGAAGTTAGTTAGTGTGTTAGTGGAGGTAGAGTCTGAAGAGGTGTGTCTTTAGTCTGAAGATGTGAAGGCTCTCTGTGGTCCTGATGTCTTCAGAGACCTCCTTCCACCATTTACTTCCTCTCCATTAACTTCCTCTCAAATTCCAGCTCATAATAGAAAGACTGCAGGTTAGAAGGAAGCGTTGCTTTGATTGATCTCGTTAGTCTAAAGTCCTTTTATGAGCTGCTTCCTGTCGCACTCAACCACAGCAAGTGAATGTTGTAGCGTTACCGTGGCAACACGGCGGCTTGAGACTCCGTGTCAGTACTGACCACCAGATATATCCAGGAAGATCAGCTGATCAGTCACGTGACTTCTAATCAAAGTGCTTTTGATCTGGGTGCGTGAAGGTCCAGCATGTCGCAGACTACACCGATTAAACGGACCCGTGGTTGCTTGTTACCGGTGTCTGGACGCAGCGCGTCATTGAGTCTGAGAGGGACTAGTTTGTGCAAAAGTCAGGGTCACTTTGTGACGACTCACCTGAGAGCATGAATCCGTCTGCTGTCCTTGGTAGAGACAGGAAGTGATGTCACAACGTCCTCTGTCGCTGGGTCCATGGCTGTGTCTCCGTCGCTAGGCTGCATCCTTGAGGACGCATTGGTCGAGCGCATACGTCACTTCCGCTGCGACTCGTCTGGCCCAGGGGCGCAGTCCTCCAGGAGCCGGTTTGGAGGACACATCTGAGCTGTCCTTTGCGTCCCAGCATATCCCAGCATGCAGTGCGGGCCGACCAAGCGGAAGAGTTACTTTTAAATGTAACGTTAAGTAAAAGAATTCACTTGAATATCTACAGATAGAAATGTTATAATATAGAACATCACATCTTCGTTAATGAAGTCACGTGACGTTAACTCCGTTATCCCCCCGTACAGCCCCTGAGCCACCCGGACCCCCCCAGGTCCATGTACTGTTCCTCTGAACATCAATGTGCTACACACATTTATAACAAACGCACAACGAGCAGCTCACGTTACCGGCAGCTCGTCTGTACTTATTAAAGTTATGAACCTGAAATATCACTTTAAGTCAGTGACGTTACAGAATAAATACACAAAGAAACTGAACTTTGCTCCTTTTGTCGCGTGATTATGAACTAACTTTACATTTAGTTGTGTTCTTCTCTCAGCCTGAAATGTACTCTGCTCCGGAGGAGAAGCTTTTCTTCCTAAATTAAATGAAATAAGATTCTTTTTTTCTGTTACTTTGTCATTTGTTTGGCTTTTAAGGCTTTTACTGTCCAGCGCAGCAGGTTGCTAGGCAACAGGAGCAGTGGAGGTAAACCTGATGAGGCAAGCAGGAAGTCCCCCCGTAGGACAGACCGTCCCATTCGAGAGGCCGCTTAGTTCAGCCTGTGTGGTAGTTGGAGGACCAGCCCAAGTAGACCAGAAGGCTGCTGAAGGCTGCAGGCTACAAGGATGCTCATGTTACCTGTCGCTTGGAGGCTCCTCCCACCTGGTTCCCCGCTGAGCCTTCAGCTGCTTTGCCTGCTTCTGTGTCACGTGACATCACATGGCCCCTCCCCCCCACAGAGGAGAGTTTGGGATGTCTCCTCCCGGTCTCGGGGCAGAGAGATGGGGGAGGGTAGTGAGGACAAAGGCCCTCCCTTTGTCCCCTCTGATCCCCCTGGGCCCCCGCAGGAAGTTCTCCAATGTCTTAATCTCCTGCAGCAGAAAGAATCAGCCAGTTAAAGAGTCAACGTGTTCTTATTTGATTTATTCTGGAAACTAAACTTTAACTGCTTGTTTTTACACACTTTAATACGTTAAGTGTAATTTCATATTAACAAAGTTACTTGGTGACTTTAAGTGAATTCTGGGGGCTTTGAAGAAACACATTAAGAGGAATGTGAGGGGAACGGGTGTATTTAGCATAGAGCAGTATTTGTATTGACCAAGGAATGCGGGGGGGATGGGTGAGTAGATGGAGGGATGGATGGGTGAGTAGATGGAGGGATGGATGGGTGAGTAGATGGAGGGATGGATGGGTGAGTAGATGGAGGGATGAGTAGATGGAGGGATGGATGGGTGAGTAGATGGAGGGATGGATGGGTGAGTAGATGGAGGGATGGATGGGTGAGTAGATGGAGGGATGGATGGGTGAGTAGATGGAGGGATGGATGGGTGAGTAGATGGAGGGATGAGTAGATGGAGGGATGGATGGGTGAGTAGATGGAGGGATGAGTAGATGGAGGGATGGATGGGTGAGTAGATGGAGGGATGAGTAGATGGAGGGATGGATGGGTGAGTAGATGGAGGGATGAGTAGATGGAGGGATGGATGGGTGAGTAGATGGAGGGATGGATGGGTGAGTAGATGGAGGGATGGATGGGTGAGTAGATGGAGGGATGGATGGGTGAGTAGATGGAGGGATGACTGCAGGTGTTCCTGGTAACAGAACCTCTATTGGAACAGACGCTGTGTTTCCAGGCGGTCGCTGCCTGATCCTCCACATCTGAGGGGGGGTCTTGGTCCCTGATGCCCATTGCCAGACTGTGGGCGGGGGGCCAGACTGTAGTGTGGCCCTGGTGATGAGCTGTCCCACTGCTGGGAGGCATTTACTGAGATGCTGGAGCAGTTTGTGGTTCCACAATGTTTCTGCTTCCTGTTTGTGTTGCAGATCTAATTTAAATATCGCTGACTAACAGACCTGTGGACATTAAAGAGTTTCTTCTCTTCTTTTGTTGCTATGATTCAAAGACCAGTTCTAGATATTATTATTATACGTCACGGTGGATGCAGGAGAGCTAGTAAAAGCACCTGTTTAGGATTCTGTCTGACTCCTCACTGTTGTGCAGCGTCACGGGTCTCTGCGATGCTCTTAACTCAACCGCCGCTCTGCTCCGCCCCCTTTTTTTTTTTGCTCCACTCAACTTTTCTTATATACTCAAACCTCTCGAAGACTATATGTATACATCTATATATATCTATATCTATAACTACGTATCTCCCAGCGGGTTCCTTCCTGCCTGCGATCCTCTGGGTGGAGCTGAATGTCCGTGTCCAGTGAGCAGCTCCACCCCTCAGTGTGTGTTTGAGGATGAATTCCCTTAATGCCGCTTCAAGTCTTCTCCACCATCTTCAAAATGTCCTTTAAAAATAGATATTTATATTATAACAGCAGCCAACTGATCGTGGATCTCTGAGGGCAGAGGTTTTTCTTATTTATACGGGTTTTGTTAAAATAATAATAACAATCTGACAGAAGTTACTTTTTTCTGGCGGATGAACGGTGTATTTCTGCAGATTGTTTAACTGAGTACAGCAGACGGCCTTTGAGACATCAGGGGCTCAGCGGGGAGCCGGGTCGGCTCCTCGTGGACCTAAATGTTCCTCTGAGGACAATGAGGTTGAATAAAAAATACCAGAAGCATCTCACGAACCAGCTGGTGTCTTTATTATAGCCCCCCCCCCCCTGTAGTGCTCCAGAGGCTCAGAGATATATAATAATATATGAAACATTTACAGAGCTCCTTCTGTGGAGGGGAGCAGAGAGAGGGACTTATGTTTGGGGGGTTGATGAAGAGGAGCAGGTTTGCAAAACAAACTGCAATATATCTGGTATTAGTACTGTGAGTACTTGAGGACTGGTAATACTGAGTTAGTTCTGCTAGTAACCATCAGTACTGTGAGTACCTGCGATGGCAGGAAGCAGTGCCGTGTGCATAAATACTCCCTCCTTCCCCTCAGAAGCTGCCAGTCAGAAGTTGTCCCGTCGGCTCCACCAAGCCTCTGACTCTCATCAAGCCTCCCAGCCAGAGCATCGCCATCTCCGTGGTGCCGGCCAAGGCCCCCGTTTCCATGGTGACCGCACACATCAACGGACAGAAGGCGGCGAGCTCGGACCCGCTGCAGACGTCCCCCATCAACCTCCAGACGGGCGTCAGGGTGGCGTCCACCGGCGTGCACGTGTTCAGCAGCAGGAGAGCCGGAGAGCTGCCTCCCTCTCAGGTACCGGCCAGTTTAAGGACTACAATGGTGTCGCCATCTTTGTTTTAGACAGAGAGAAGGGGCGGAGTCTGTGGGCCTTGTCATGGAGCATCGCTGCTCAATGCCTCAGAAGTTCTGTGGAGTCACATGGGGACCTGAGGCCCCTCGGAGGCCTCCGATTGGTTGACTGCTGGGTGATTATGTTTCATCAATGTGACCCCCCCCCCCCCCCCCCTAGAGAGGTGGGTGGGTCTCCATCACTTTGCACCAGGCCTTAAAAAGAAACACACCTCTCCTGCGGGCCTCCACACTCTCCTTCCTTTTATCAGTCCAGAGTCAGGCTCAGCCAATCAGAGGCCGGGCTGGCTGAGAGGGGCGGTCCCTCGGCCACCTGGCCACTAATAATCAACAATAATGAGGTGCAGTGGGATTGTTGCTCTGCATGAGTGTGAACATCAGTGCTGCATTGTTTCAACACTTCAGTGGAGTCTGAGACACACACACAGACACACACACACACACACACACACACTCACAGAGACACACACACACTCACACACTCACAGAGACACATACACAGAGACACACACACACACACACACTCACAGAGACACACAGAGACACACACACACACACACACAGACACACACACACACACTCACAGAGACACTCACAGACACACACACACACACAGACACACACTTTGAACTTCCCGTCTGTTGTTCCTCTTGGCGGCTGATTTGGAAGTGATTTGTTTCTGTTAATTTATTAATTATTGACATTTTTGAGCCACTAATCGTGTTCCAAAGAGTTTGTGATGCCTTAATGATATAAAACAATATTCACACAGATATGAATATTTATTTAAACTGTAATAATGAATCAAAACACCCGACGTCCTGTAGTTTATTGTTGGACGGTTATTTTCATGGCGCTCCATCTGAAGAAGACGTCTTTATCCTGAACCAAGGTCGTCTCTCCGTCTGAGGAGGACAGGAAGGAAGACGAGGATGGAATAAGGTGGAAGGACGGAGGGAGGACAGAGGCAGAGAGGAGGACAGAAGAGGGGAAATGAAGGACTGGGGAAGGACAGAGGAGGGAGGACAGAAGAGGGAGGACACAGGCAGGCGCAAGGACGAGGGAGGAGGAAGTGGTGGTCGGCACAGAGAACCAGGTGGTCTCCTGTTGTCCCTCAGTAGACCAGAGGAGGACCAGAGGAGGACCAGAGGAGGACCAGAGGAGGCCCCTGGTGTTTAGTTCCTGAAAGGCTCATTTGTCTCAGTAACTAAAAACAATAAGCGGAGACTATTTATATGTAGGTATTGTTGGGTCAGAAAGTGTAAATAAAGGGACATTAAAGGGACTTTATAGAGTCCTCATTGTCTTTGGATCCACATTCTATTATCCAATCATCCGATGAAGGAGCTGTCATCTCTCTAAGCGACTGTTTCCACTTAGTATTTGGAAGAGAAATAATTCAGAAGTAGAATCTGTGGTCCATGGTTGTGTTCGGTCCTCACACTGGAGGGGAGGAGGAGGCCCCCTAAAGAGAAGGAGCTCAGGTTTGAAGGAAAGAGGAAGCAATTATGAAAATGAAAGCCTTTTCACTGCAAGAATTTTCCTCTCTGCAGTTGCCATGGGAACGGGCCTCCTCCTCCTCCTCGTTTCCGAGCAGCTCTGCAGCACAACACAATGGAACGAAAGGGATTTTCACAGAAGAAGAAAGGGGGGGGGGCGGGGGGACTTTTACTGATTTTCCTTTTCTGTGGAGCAGCTGAGCAGAAACGGCAGATTTTAATCTTCTGTGGTTCGTTTACTGGTTTCACCGGTGGAGATTGGCTGTGCTGTCGGCCAATCACAGACTCCGGTTTATTCCAATGTACATAAGATAAAGTAATATGAAACGCAAACAACGCCAAACAAAACGCAAACAACGCGTAGAATTAATAAACAAACGGATGTCATGTAGATTTCCTCACTGCTTCACCTGCTAAACAAACTCATGTTTCCCGTCAAGTCTTTCTCATGTAGTTTGTCCTACGCTCCACCGTAGTACACAAATACTACTCAAAGTACCTTCAACATGTTCCTCTTAGATGTTACATGTATTAACTGTTGATGTTTTGATCTTAAGATTATTATTTATGTTTTCAATGCTTTAATCAAAGTTTTAATGTTTATTTAGCAAATACAGACGGCAGCAGACTGATGTAAAAATAGAGCTCCTGCCCACATTATTTATATAAGAAAGTCTAAATGTGTTTCATTTAAGTGTTTTTCTATTTTACAAGATGCGCACAGATATAAAAATAAGGTCCTGTTGAAGTGGTAACATGTGAAGTCTTTAAGATTAAAGATAAAAAGTGAGATGAGATTAAAGATGTGATGAGATGTGATTAAAGATGAGATTTGATTCAAGATGTGATGTGAATAAAGGTGAGAGGAAATTAAAGATGTAATTAGACTAAAGATGTGATTAAAGGTGAGATCAGATTAAAGATGTAATTAGATTAAAGATAAAAGGTGAGATGTGATTAAAGGTGAGATTAGATTAAATATGTGAGTAAAGGTGAGATGAGATTAGAGATGAGATTAGATTCAAGATGTGATTAAAGGCGAGATGAGATTGGATTAAAGATGTGATTAAAGGCGAGATGAGATTAAATATGTTATTAAAGATGAGGTGTGATTAAAGATATGTGATTAAAAGTGATATGAGATGTGATTACAGATGTGATTAAATCTGAGATGAGATTAAAGATGTTGTGATTAAAGATATGTGATAAAAGGTGAGATGAGATGTGACGCTCCAAACACGGAGGAACGAAACTCGTCTTTAAAGACCAACTCGAAAGTTTGTTTATCATGTCACAGCCTTCGTTTCCCTCTCCGATGAAGTGCATTTAAGTGCATTTCCCAGCATGCAGCAGTGTTCACTTCGGGTATGTCGGGGGCTCCCCCAGTGGTCATGGGTCATTACTACACCAACGTCTGAAATCAGTCAAATGCGCCATAAGATAACTTATTATTTCTTAATTGTAGTGGTTCTTTTTGACTGGTTGGAGATGTCTGGGACCCAATTGTCCCACAATGCAATGCAGAAAATACATCTCTGTAGGCTAAAGCGGGAAAGACACATAGTAACAAAATTAAACAGTTTACTAACGCTTCAATTCGGTGGCTTTAATTGTGTCTCATTACAGGAAAGGGAGTGAAGTAATTAGAGGACGCCGTCTTGTTTCTGTTTTATTAATAAAGACAATAGTTGTTTCATCAAAGTTGAATGTGTGTAAATGATTTATCAAAGTGTTGCATTTGTGTGCCTTCCAGATGCTGGGAACTCTCACTGCTGTGCCCATCAAGGTGCCTCAAGTCAGCTCCCTGCACCGGCTGGCAGGACAAGCAGCCACTATGCTACCTCAGGTAAGAGTCCACCTGTACGGGTACATGAGCTACTTCAGACCTCCACCAGGTGGCAGCACTCAAGTGTAAAGTTATCTATTTTTCATGAATAATAATTTCAGAGAAATGGTATTAAAAAAAATAGAAAAGTAAAAGTGATAATAAATGTTGTATATTGTGGTCAGAGATTTGCAGTAAATGAGCAAACCGTATTTTCATGTCATCTGACCGTCCTGCTGCAGGTTAGGCCAAAGACGCAGATCCCCGACAGCCTCCCTCAGGGCCCCGCCCACCAGCTGCAGCCTGTGAGCCTGCAGAGGGCCGTCGCTGTGGTCAGCCCCCGCAGCCAGGGCCCCGCCGCCGCCAGCCCCCGCAGCCAGGGCCCCGCCGCCGCCAGCCCCCGCAGCCAGGGCCCCACCCTGCCCACCGCCAACAGCACCTTCAGCCCCGACCACCAGCCCAACACACAGAGTGACGGCCCTTCGGGGGGCCCCGACCCCGTCGGACCCGTGCAGCAGGCCTTGGCGGGCCCCGGTGTGGCGTACGCCATCATCGCCTCCTCGCCTGCCACCAGCAACGGGTCGTCTGCCGTCAGCGAGGCCGTCAAGGTGCAGCGGCGGCTCTGTGATTAATCATATGCTCACTTATTCTGTAGCTTAGTCTTAAAAAACACGTTTAAAGATTCAGTTAGAAAGAATTTTAAGATTAAGTTTCCCTTTTTTCTTATTCATGTTTTTAACATCGTTTTAAAAATATTTTTACAAAAACTTTTTTGTTTTTGGAATTTTTTGGGTTGTTTTTGGTTTTACTTTTCTGTCTCTAAAAAATGTTAAAAGATTTTTGTTTTCTTCTGAAAAAATAAAGTAAAGTAGTTGATTACTTTATATTTGTCTGCTACCAGGTGATAATAATCCAGCCGCAGGCCCCCAGCAGCCCTGAGGGGCCTCCGGGGGCCCCGGCTGACCCCCCGTCACAGGAAGCCCCGCCGGCCCCCACATGCCCCTCCCAGAAGAAGGACGAGGACCCCAAGGTGAGATGACCATCACACGTGGCTCTTATCTTCTAATCAGGCTTTGAGCGGGGTGACGAGGTCTTCTTCTTCTGCTCTGTTTCTAGAAGGTGGCCTTCATGGTGGCTCTCGGCCTGGTCACCACGGAGCACCTGGAAGGTGAGTTGACCTGAGAGCAGTTTGCCTCTTTCAATGACGGGACCACAGTGTGAGGAAACATTCACATGTTTTCTGTTTCCATTAAAAACATTAAAACCAGGACGTTTGATCCCATGTTGACATCTGTAGCCGTTACATGTAGTTCTCCTGTTGTCCACTGGGGGCATCACTGCCTTACATTACATTACACGTCATTTAGCTGCTTTTATCCAAAGCCACTTACAATAGGATTGTAAAGTTATATAATAGTGTTCAGAATATTCATTGTATTAACTATTCAGGAAATACTTCACATGTGTGTCATTATTTAATATGAATGTATGTATTTTGTCATTATCATCAGAGACAAATTCAATTAAAAAATGTAACTGTGAAAGAGGAAAATAAATAATGGGGAATATTTAATTGTTGAATTTTTTTCTCAGAGATCCAGACAAAGAGACAAGAGAGGAAGAGGCGGAGCACCGCCAACCCGGCCTACAGCGGCCTGTTTGAGCCCGAGGTCGGTCCGTGCTCACGCGTCACGTGTCAGATATCAGATAACATGACGTGTATCATATCCTCAAAGCATGTTGTCTTATATCAGGTTCTGTTTGCTTCCCTGTTCCTCTGCAGCGTAAACGTCTGGCGTCACATTACTTGAACAGCTCGCTCTTCCTGTCGGCACGAGGTAAAAACCCTGCGAGCGTCGCTGCAACTCCCTCAAACTCAGACGCTTCACCTGCTTTATGCTTTTCATATTATATGTGCATTATGTCCTCGCTGCTCTCAGAAAGGAGCCTCGCCATAAATCCTGTATATGCATCACCACAACACCGTGCAGGTGGTGTGGTGATTCAGTTTCCCTCTGCATCCAGTCTTTATGCTAAGCTAAGCTAACTGCTGCATGGCTTCCCCTCTCACCTGTGTGTGTCTCTGCCACTAACCTCTGCTTTGCTTCTATTCACATGCAAGACACTGAGGATTTCAGCTGGAAGGTAGGTCACATGACCGCTGATGTCACGCCTCGGTTCCCTGTGTGTGTGTGTGACATCACTGTATGATATAAAAAAGCATAAAAACAAATAAAATAATAATGAATACTGTGCACTGATCCAATTGAAGTATGAATAATGAAATCAGTCCGGTTAACTCAATAAGAGAAGAACCCAATAGGAGAATAATGGAGACGTTGTCCTTTATGTTGAGAAGGAGGACGTGGAGCATGACGACCTCTGCGCCGTCTGCAAGGAGGACGGAGAGCTGCAGCCCTGCCACAACTGCCCCCGGGCCTTCCACCCCGACTGCCTCCACCCGCCCCTCAAGACCCCCCCCAGGGGGCCCTGGTACTGCCCCAAGTGCCAGAAGAAGGTCAGAGGTCCTTGGCTGAACACGCGTGTTGTTGTTGTTTATCTCTGTTAGTATCAATCCATCAACGAGTCTCATCTTCATCTTCATCTTCATCTTCAGGTCCTGAACAAGGAAAACATGTCGTGGCCGCACAACTTCGTCCAGTCGTACGTCACACACAAGACCGGTAAGAGTGAGTGTGTGTGTACTGACGGAGTGTGTGTGTGAGTGTGTGTGTACTGATGGTGTGTGTGTGTGTGTACTGACGGAGTGTGTGTGTGTACTGACGGTGTGTGTGTGTGTGTGTACTGACGGAGTGTGTGTGTGTGTGTACTGACGGAGTGTGTGTGTGTACTGACGGTGTGTGTGTGTGTACTGACGGTGTGTGTGTGTGTGTGTACTGACGGAGTGTGTGTGTGTGTGTACTGACGGAGTGTGTGTGTGTACTGACGGTGTGTGTGTGTGTACTGACGGTGTGTGTGTGTGAGTGTGTGTGTGTACTGACGGCGTGTGTGTGTGTGTGTGTGTGCAGTGCGGCAGGAGGAGAAGCGGCGTCTCCTGAGACGAAGCTCTGAGCTGAAGAAGGAGTTTTCTCACCTGGAGGAAGAAGACGAGAAGCTGAGCGACACGCTGAAAGTAAACATGCCGCCATCTTGTTTGTGACTTGACTGGTTGGGGCGGCGTGGCTAGTTAGCTTAGCATGCAGTCAGAGCTCAGTTTGGTACATGATGCGGTTGCCCTGGTAACGTCTCTGACTTGGCGGGTGTGGGCGGCGTGGCTAGTTAGCTTAGCATGCAGTCAGAGCTCAGTTTGGTACATGATGCGGTTGCCCTGGTAACGTCTCTGACTTGGCGGGTGTGGGCGGCGTGGCTAGTTAGCTTAGCATGCAGTCAGAGCTCAGTTTGGTGGTGATGCGGTTGCCGGGGTAACGCGTGTGACTTGTTGTCGTGCAGCAGTGCATGGACCTGAGGGAGCGGCTGCTGGGACAACAGAGAGACACTCAGGCGTCACTGGAGCGCCTCAAAGCTCTCATCAGGTTGATCCAACGCGACCAGCTCATCCAGGTCACCATGACGACCACCGCCACCATCGCCGCCGCCTCCCTGCTCTCCCAGTCCTGGATCAAACCCACCAGCGCCGGCCCACCGAGCCCCTCGGCCGCGCCCCTGCAGCAGAAGAGCCACGCCCACAGCCAGGAGGACGTCAAGTAGCGGCGACCTTTGAAGGCGGTGATGATTCCTTCTTGTTGAATAATATCGTTTGTCTCTGAGGAGCTGAGAAAGAGCCTCTTCCCTCCATTCAAGTATTTTTTAAGACCCAACACCTACAGTGCTTACGAGATTTCTTTTTTTATGTTATTTTGTATTTATTAATGTTCTTGGCCTTAATGTATTTATTACAAGGAGTTAGAAGACCGTGCTGATGTTTCCTTCTGTAGGCAGCGTAGCGAGGGGGCGGAGCTAGCGCTAGTTAGCCGCCGCGAGGACTGTACATATATCTCAGTAGATGTTTCTTTCATCCTCCATGAAGCTTTTTGCCATAATGATTCAGGAAAATGTTTCCATCGTGTATGTAAACGCATACGAGCCTTCAAACAAAAACAGAGTAACTTTTTTTCAGTATTAATAGAGTTAAAGTCAAAGAAAAAAGTATTTAAGATAAACTACAGAAATGAGCGTTTTCCTATTTTCCTGCTGACTGTTGTGTGAGTCTCATCGTCATGTGATCACGTGACCAGCGAGTCTCTTTGCTTCCTGTCGCTCGCATCACAAACAACAACGTGACTTCAGGTCAAGGGTCGGGGGGCGGAGCCTGAGACGCATTTGGGTCCGTTTTCATTTTGCAAAATATTACTTCATTTATTATTTTTCTCAGAGAAATTTGTTGAGATTAACAAACTAAAAATAGTTGTATTTAATATTAATCCATTGAACATTTTGGAATAGAATTTATTAAAAGTTGTTCGTGACAAGTCATTTTTTTGTTATTACTGAAAATATCAATAAAATCCTCAGCAAATTTTCCCGATAGACTTTCTGTTGAGTAAAATATTTCTGTTAATCTGTTAATTAGTTTGTCCACTTTGTCTCCAAACCGCGATGAAGATGTTTGCTGATCGATTCTTCGTCTCACTAGAAACAATAATTCATGTTGTTGCTTGTTTTGCGTCGCAGAGATCAAAGAGAAACAGAAGCAGAGTGACGTCATGCCCCCCCCCCCCCCCCCCCCCCCAAACCAGTATAGAAAATATGCCAAAAACCCTTTTCTTTGTTTTTGTACTGGGACCATCAATAACGTCTCTTGTGCTTTCGGTTTGTCGTCTTTTATAATCCTGTTTTTTTACTCGTGTTTATTGAGCGTCGACCCGACGGACGAACACTGCCTCACGGACAAAATAATAGAGACACTAGAAGACAAAGTGGAGGGTAGTGACGCGTCTCCTGATGGACGCTGTCTTCAGAGGACAGACGGCATTAGAACCCGTTGGACGGCCCGTCGTCCCCCAGTAGACGTCCGTCTGGCTTCCTGCTGGTCCAGAGGTTCAGTTTTCGTAGAGTTCGATGTGCACAAACATGAACAAACGTTTCCCATAATTCAGAGGGAGGAAACGCTGTTCTGCTTTTATTAATAAATCGTTTCATATCGCCTGAGTTTGAAGTATCCGAGACGCTAAAGAAGCTTCTTCTTGTTGAAGTGTAAGAGAGTCAAAGTGATGCATTGTGGGATGAAAGAGCAGAAAGTTCACGATGAGGCCAAACAAGCTGCACAGTATTTCAGGTTAAGATCAGATTAAAATATAGTTATTGGTTATTTGATTATCGATTAATCACCCAAAATAAAGAAATATAAATATATGAGATATAAGATTCACACACGTGAAACACCTTCATCTTAAGTTCATCTTTGACATATTTTGTGTTTTCAGCGATCAAATCGATGTTTTTTTCTCTGCATGAAGTGAGAAACGATAAAAGTGCGTTAATTTCTGTTCACTCTGAGCCAAACGCACACGTTACGTTTCAAAACACAACACACACATTCATGTATGAACACGTGTTTCCTGACGCACGTGTGCGACTCCTTCCCTCCAAACACCGACCGACTCGCTCACATCGTAAAGACATGAGACGTTCATCAGCATCAAAGTGCAGAATTAATAAGTCATGAAATGTAAATGTTGAGAACACAAACACTTAATTATTTCCATGTGGTTCTACTTGTTCCGCTGCATTAAGTCGGTTAAATGAACTCCGGTACGATATTCACATTCTGTCTATTTACAAAAACATGAAATGAAAATATTAACAAACGCAGAGACTTTATTTCATTTGGTTGTAAATTGATACTTGTAGTATTTGGGGGATTAAAACAGTCTGTGAGCCGAATGCAACGTTCCTTTTGTGTTGTTTAGAGCCGTGTGGTGCAGCAGGACGCCTCCATTCTGAAATAAACCCACATGTCATCATTTAACCGCGTTTAAAAACTGTTACACTCTAAATGATGCAAAGTTAATTTCCACCAGTAAAATAAATAAGTCCTCAGCGGGCCGCAGCCTCCGTTCTGTCCCGATTTGCCTTTTCAACGAACAGAATCATAATCAGTGGGGAGAAGAATGCGCATGTGATGCAAACCGAGAGGGAAACGAAACCATATCACAAGACAACATCCACTCGCCCGTTTCTACTAATCTTCTCCGGGAGAAACTGTGCTTAAACAAATATATTTTAATACACGACACATCATTTGAACAAATGGAAAAAAGAGGTTAGAACACTTTTATATTCTTTTATCAAGGAGCGCTTTGTTTAGATGGCGTGTCTGTGGAAGTAGAGGTTGTTCTGTGTCTCGGGGACGGTCCACAATAGTGTGTATAGGAAAGTGTTTGTCTTAAATATGCCAATGTAGTTTTCTCTTTATGATGCATTCAAAGGTTCATTGGTGGAAGTTGGTCAATGAGTAAAGAGTAGTCTCACTTTTTTTGTATCAAGTTCTTACTAAAAAATGGAATCATTAATAAACAAAATTCAAGAACAAAAAGGCCCGACGTTTTTGTTTACATCTGTAGAGAAATATCACGTCATCATCATCACCACATCATCATCATCATCACATCATCATCTTTCATATTTTAAGAGCTGTAATACGAACGCTGAGGTGAAGGTTACGTTACATTTTTAACTCTTTCACATTCTGCTCGGGGAACAATCGGGTTTGGTGTCTCTCAGGGACACGGGACACGAAGCAGCCGGGACTCAAACCGCCAACCTTGCGGTTCCCAGCACATCGTCTACTCCATCGACCCCCCAGTCATCAAATAATTATGTCTACTCATCAAATGTTGATCAATTCTGATTTAAGTGTTTAAACATTTGAATGAATCCTTCACATGTTCTGTGTGTTTAAACACTTTCAGGTGAAACACAAAGTCCGTTTTTGTGGGATGAAAACCTCTTTATGGAATTTACTTATTATCATTTATCAGTCTGTAATGGATGAAGAGTCCAAGAGGGCAGAAGAGAAGATCTGTAAGCAAACCAGCATCTTTAGTATTTATTGTGGGTTTAGGTCTTAGGGGTCCCGCTGGGACGGCGGGTTGCGGGAGCCAAACACGCTGGGGAAATGCTCCACCAGGATCTCGGTGCACATGTTGATGGGCGTGAGGGCGGCGAGGGACAGGGGGGCGTGGCCAGGCCACAGCAGGTTGACCCCGAACACGCAGGCCAGGTTAGAGGAGCTCATCTTGTTCACGATGCTCTGCTGGGACACCTGGAGATCAACGGGGGGTGAAGGTTGAGTAATAGAGGAAAGACACGCCTCATTTGTGGATATATAAATATGTGTATATATATAAATATGTGTATATATATAAATATGTGTGTATATATATTCATATGTTGTATATTATTGTGTGGACGGTCGTCACCATGTGCAGGAAGCCCAGCAGGTATTTTGCTACAATGAAATTATGTTCAGGAAGACTTTCCATCATCTGCTGACACCTGCTGACCCTCAGACTGCTCTCCACGTCTGAGAAAGACGACAAGCACAAAATCAATAAACAAACAAACACCTGGGACGGGTGACCCCCCCCCCCACTCACTGAGGAGGTCCTGCACCTGGCTGTAGAGCCCGAAGGTCAGCAGTGGTTCGGGCATCTCTCTGAGGAACGTCTTCAGGATGACAGCAGGGACGTGAACGTTCTCGTACAGGTCAAAGTTCACCGGTTTACCTGTCGAGGTCACGAGATTCAAATGAGCTTTATTAACACACCTCAGCAGGAACACGACACCGCCGAGGGGTGAAGCCCTCTGAGCTACACACGACCTGCACTTCCTGTCAGCCCCTGCCCCTCGGGGGGGGAGACCCCGCTCACCCAGGTTGTAGAGCCTCTGGACGTCCTTGATGAGCTGGACTCGAGCCGAGCGTCTGAAGATGCCCTCGGTCCTCAGACCTGGAAGCGGAGTGAGGAGGTAGAAGCTCAGCTTAACAGCACAACTTTGTGTTTTAAAATGACAAAAAAGCGAAACGAATAAAAAGATACAAAACCGAACGAGATGTTGCTTCAGCTCACGATGACATCATCAGGTGCAGCTCACCTTTCTGCTTCAGGTAGGTCACAGTCTGCGACATCACAGGTGGGATCATCTCTGCGTTCTTCTCCCTCAAGCTGATTCAAAGGGATCAAACAGACCAACATCACGACCTGGGGGGGCAAAGACCCCCCTGCTGCCTCAGGAAACACTCACTACTGCAGACTGACTCCAAACTGCTGGCTGGGCAGGGGGGGGCGGGGCGGGGGGGTCCTCACCGCGGGGGGGGGTCGTCCTCTCTGAGCAGCTCGGAGCTTTTCATCGTGTCTGAAACGTACGTACATATATATATTTATATGTATTTATTATGACTAATACATAAATGAATAGTTCAGATTACCTGAGCACCTCCGGGGGCACGAGGAGCTGCTGGTAGTTCAGGTGCTCCCACAGGTCGCTCAGGTGGTTCACGTACGTCAGCTTCTTACCAAACTTGTGACTGAAGAACACAGGCGGGAGGTCAGCGTTTGAGGCGGCTCGACCTTTGACCTTCGCCCAGCGAGCGGCGTCCTCACCTGATCAGAGGCTTGAAAAGGTTCCAGACGAGGCGGATGAAGTTGGTCGGATGGACGACGTAAAGCGTCTTCATGTTCTTCTTGTACCTGTTTGTTATCCGATTCATTTTAATGCTAATTAGGAAAAATTATATTTTCTTCAGATTCTCTGTCAAAATAAAATAAAACGTTAGTACAACTCTTTATTTTCACTTAAAGGGTCTACTAACGTTTACGATTGTAATATTTTTAATCTCCTAGAAAAAAAATACAAAAAGAAATCCTATAACAAAATCCTTCATTTTAATTAATTCCATTAAATATAAAGTTCAAATTCAATTAAACTGGAAGTTATAAAAATGTGATGATTATGGGATAATAACATAATAACATGATGATATTAATGTGATAAGTTCTGACTCACTTCCTGTCAAACTCGCCGTAAGCTTCTCGGAGCCACTTGAGTGACGGCTTGTTGCTGCTCCTCAGGCCGTGATGGAAGTACACCAGGATGTAGTCCATCTCCACGTACTGGTCCAGCGTGAACTTCAGGTACCTGCAGGGGGCGGGGCTTCCGTCATGAGTCTGACTGCAGGTGTGTGTGTGTGTGTGTGTGTGTGTGAGGGGGGCTGGACTTACTCCAGCAGGCGGAGGTGGTTCAGCTGGTGTGACGGAGGCAAACAGCAGCTGCTGAAGGTGATCAACTTCCTGCCGTACCTGTCGTCACCTGCAGAGGAAACATGCTCCATAAGCACCTGAGCAGGTAGTACACGGAGTACCTGAGCAGGTAGTACACGGAGTACCTGAGCAGGTAGTACCCAGAGTACCTGAGCAGGTAGTACCCAGAGTACCTGAGCAGGTAGTACCCTGAGTACCCGAGCAGGTAGAACACAGAGTACCCGAGCAGGTAGTACCCAGAGTACCTGAGCAGGTAGTACCCAGAGTACCTGAGCAGGTAGTACCCAGAGTACCTGAGCAGGTAGTACCCAGAGTACCTGAGCAGGTAGTACCCTGAGTACCCGAGCAGGTAGAACACAGAGTACCTGAGCAGGTAGTACCCAGAGTACCTGAGCAGGTAGTACCCAGAGTACCTGAGCAGGTAGTACCCTGAGTACCCGAGCAGGTAGAACACAGAGTACCTGAGCAGGTAGTACCCAGAGTACCTGAGCAGGTAGTACACACTGACCTGAGACCTGTACGATGCCGTGTCGAGCGACGTCATAGAACGGGTGAGAAGGATCCGGACTGGATCCGCTGATGGGAGGAACCGACGGAGGGTCTGTGAAGCACCTCTGACCCTCCTCCTCCTCTTCCTCCTCCTCCTCTTCCTCCTGAAGCTCTGTCACAATCAAGAGGGAATAAATCCCCCTGTAGAGCCCCCACCCCCCCGACTATGAGAAGTAAACACAGGAAGTCAGAAGCTCAATCACAAATCTACCCCACCCTCCTTTCTGGAAAAGACCCTTATCTGCTCCGTCTGGTCTTCCTGAAAATACTGATTAGCCAGACCCCCCCACAGGAAATGATGCGCTGGACAAAGGGCGGGACCCCCGTCACAGGTTCCGTCACAGCGCGGAGGGTTTGAGTCCTTTATGAACCCTTTCCTGAGGAATTACCCACAAGTCATTGCACCGTTAAACAGGAGAACCAGTGAGCGGGTCAGGGTTTAGGGGTTGGGGGTCACTGGGGCCGTAACCCCAACCCTTCAAATCCTATTTCTTTTCTAGTTAGGAACAGCTGGTAATCAATGATTCCTCAGTAATCTATAGTTATTGATTCATTACGGAGGCTGCAGGTGTTTCTATTATTTTGTCCACCCGCAGTGATTTAACCAAATAGTTCAAACAACTTTTTTCATCTTCACTATCGTTTTATTGTTGTTTTAATGATATCCACGACTTTAATGAAGGACTTGACACCAATGTGAATGAAATCAGTCTGATTTGATCAATAACTGCAGATATCTGTGAAATTACACAACGTGTGCAGTTTACTCGTTAAATAAAGAAAACTTTTTAAACTCACGTATTTCTGCCAGCTGCTCCAGATGTGAAGCTGACGTCATTCTGATGGAAATAAATCAAACAAACACAAATTCTACCCACAATACATCAGTAAATACTAGTACTCGTATTCCATTAAAGGATCTGAACAAAAATGAGAAACCTTTGTAGTAAAAAGTACACTAGTTACCTCTGAGGTGTAGTACCTTGATTACTACTTTAGAGGAGGTACTCGGTATGTATTTCTACTCTGTGGTACTGAAGTAGATTTTGTTAGATATGTACTTTACACACGCGCACGCGCACAGGTGAGTGACAGCTAGCAGCTAAAAATAAGCTACAATTAGCGTCCTAGCTTCAATCAGCGGATAAATCAAATCTTTGATCTTTGTCGGCCCACGGACTCCTCACATCACGTGGGACGAGGCTCACGAGGACGCGGGAAGCGGCACGAGGCGGTCAAACACTCACCTGCGGCGCGAGACGCTCACACGCGTCCAACAGGTAAGAAAGTTGGTACAAAACTTCCTCCAACCGGCCGCTGGCTGCGCATGCGCAGTGTGTCCTCATGCGGGACTCCAGAAAGAGAGAAGAAGAAGAACGGACACGTGATTACATTCCATCACATCACACGTCACTTATCTGACGCTTTTATCCAAAGCGACTTACAATAAGAACATTTAACCATAAGAAACAAACTCAGAAGAACAAGAAACAAGAAGTTTAACTGCTCCAGTTAGTTAGTGTGTTAGTGGAGGTAGAGTCTGAAGAGGTGTGTCTTTAGTCTGAAGATGTGAAGGCTCTCTGTGGTCCTGATGTCTTCACAGACCTCCTTCCACCATTTAGGAGCAGGACAGCAAAGAGTGGAGATCTAGTCGAGTGTTTTGCTCTCAGTGAGGAGGAACAAGCAGTTTATCACGTGCAGAGCGGAGAGGTCAGAGGTCGGGATGTCGGGTTGGACCAGGTCCTGGATGTAAGCTGGACCCCATCCATTCACAGCACGGTACCTTAGCACCATGTTTAGAACTGGATGAGCCACCGGTACCAGTGAAGAGAGCGGAGGAGTGGAGGAGTGAGGGAGAACTTAGGAAGGTTAAAGACCAGTGGAGCTGCTGCATTCTGGATGAGCTGCAGAGGTGGAATGGTGGTAGCAGGAGACCTGCAGGAGAGAGTTACAGTAGGAAGAGAAGCAGTACTACAGTGTACAAGTACTCGGTTACTAGTAAGTACTGCAGTCAGGATTCAGGTAAAAGTACTCTTAATGCAGAAAACATGGACACCATCAGGAGGAAGGACCAGCAGAGGTTAGAGCTCAGGAGCTGCTGGTCCTGGTCTCCTCCACCCTCATCCAGTCCTTTCTCTGTTCCTCCATGAGTGGGCTTTGGACCACTGAACAGGACTACGTACTACAACAGAAACCACCAGCACCACTGGGACCAACAAAACCTCAGGACCAGCGGGACCACTGGAGACCACCAGTGTATTTTATTATGAACTTACTCGCTGTGAGCTTCCACCAGGAGATCCTCAGGCGGAAAGTTGTAAAACGCTGACACCTGCTGGAGGAGGAAGGAGGGCAATGGGATCCTAAACTTGGATTATCTCGCTTTATTAATAATAATCAATTATATATATACATATATGTACATATATATAGATACATTGATATATATACACATCATTTAATTTTTAATTTTAATTACATTTTTTATAATTTAATATGTAACTGCATGTGCAGGAAGACACGGATAAGAAAGTCATACCCGTGTGCAGGGAAAGATTTATTAAACGTTACAACTTCAGCATGTGGAGAACGACGGGTATGTGGATTCACCCTCATGATTCACCCTCATGATTCACCCTCACGATTCACCTCATGATTCACCTCATGATTCACCCTCACGATTCACCTCATGATTCACCCTCATGATTCACCCTCACGATTCACCCTCACGATTCACCTCATGATTCACCCTCATGATTCACCCTCACGATTCACCTCATGATTCACCCTCATGATTCACCCTCACGATTCACCCTCACGATTCACCTCATGATTCACCCTCACGATTCACCCTCATAATTCACCCTCATGATTCACCTCACGATTCACCTCATGATTCACCCTCATGATTCACCCTCACGATTCACCTCATGATTCACCCTCATGATTCACCCTCACGATTCACCCTCACGATTCACCTCATGATTCACCCTCACGATTCACCCTCATAATTCACCCTCATGATTCACCTCACGATTCACCTCATGATTCACCTCACGATTCACCCTCACGATTCACCCTCATAATTCACCCTCACGATTCACCCTCATGATTCACCTCACGATTCACCTCATGATTCACCCTCACGATTCACCTCATGATACACCTCACGATTCACCCTCATGATTCACCCTCACGATTCACCCTCATGATTCACCCTCACGATTCACCTCACGATTCACCTCACGATTCACCTCACGATTCACCCTCATGATTCACCCTCACGATTCACCCTCATGATTCACCTCACGATTCACCCTCACGATTCACCTCACGATTCACCTCACGATTCACCCTCATGATTCACCCTCATGATTCACCTCATGATTCACCCTCATGATTCACCCTCACGATTCACCCTCATGATTCACCTCACGATTCACCTCATGATTCACCCTCACGATTCACCCTCACGATTCACCCTCATGATTCACCTCACGATTCACCTCATGATTCACCCTCACGATTCACCCTCATGATTCACCCTCACGATTCACCCTCATGATTCACCCTCACGATTCACCCTCATGATTCACCCTCACGATTCACCCTCACGATTCACCTCACGATTCACCTCACGATTCACCCTCATGATTCACCCTCATGATTCACCTCACGATTCACCCTCATGATTCACCTCACGATTCACCCTCATGATTAACCCTCACGATTCACCTCACGATTCACCTCACAATTCACCTCACGATTCACCCTCATGATTCACCCTCATGATTCACCTCATGATTCACCCTCATGATTCACCCTCATGATTCACCTCACGATTCACCCTCATGATTCACCCTCACGATTCACCTCACGATTCACCTCATGATTCACCTCACGATTCACCCTCATGATTCACCCTCATGATTCACCCTCACGATTCACCCTCATGATTCACCCTCACGATTCACCTCACAATTCACCTCACGATTCACCTCACAATTCACCTCACGATTCACCTCACGATTCACCCTCATGATTCACCCTCATGATTCACCTCACGATTCACCCTCATGATTCACCCTCATGATTCACCTCACGATTCACCTCACAATTCACCTCACGATTCACCTCACGATTCACCCTCATGATTCACCCTCATGATTCACCTCACGATTCACCCTCATGATTCACCCTCACAATTCACCTCACGATTCACCTCACGATTCACCCTCATGATTCACCCTCATGATTCACCTCACGATTCACCTCACGATTCACCCTCATGATTCACCCTCACAATTCACCTCACGATTCACCTCATGATTCACCTCACGATTCACCCTCATGATTCACCCTCATGATTCACCTCACGATTCACCCTCATGATTCACCCTCACGATTCACCCTCACGATTCACCTCACGATTCACCCTCATGATTCACCCTCATAATTCACCCTCATGATTCACCCTCATGATTCACCCTCACGATTCACCCTCATGATTCACCCTCATGATTCACCTCACGATTCACCCTCACGATTCACCCTCACGATTCACCCTCATGATCATGTAATGATGAGTTTTCGCCACAGTGTATTAATACAGAAGAGAGGGAGGGCAGAGCAACGAGGGGGGAGGAACGAGGAGGAAGGAATGAGGGGGGGGGAATGAGGAGAGAGGAATAAGGGAGGAGGAATAAGGGAGGAGGAATGAGGAGAGAGGAATAAGGGAGGAGGAATGAGGAGAGACGAATGAGGAGAGAGGAATAAGGGAGGAGGAATAAGGGAGGAGGAATGAGGAGAGAGGAATAAGGGAGGAGGAATGAGGAGAGAGGAATAAGGGAGGAGGAATAAGGGAGGAGGAATGAGGAGAGAGGAATAAGGGAGGAGGAATGAGGAGAGAGGAATAAGGGAGGAGGAATAAGGGAGGAGGAATGAGGAGAGAGGAATAAGGGAGGAGGAATGAGGAGAGACGAATGAGGAGAGAGGAATAAGGGAGGAGGAATGAGGAGAGAGGAATAAGGGAGGAGGAGTGAGGAGAGAGGAATAAGGGAGGAGGAATAAGGGAGGAGGAATGAGGAGAGAGGAATAAGGGAGGAGGAATGAGGAGAGAGGAATGAGGAGAGAGGAATAAGGGAGGAGGAATGAGGAGAGAGGAATAAGGGAGGAGGAGTGAGGAGAGAGGAATAAGGGAGGAGGAATAAGGGAGGAGGAATGAGGAGAGAGGAATAAGGGAGGAGGAATGAGGAGAGAGGAATGAGGAGAGAGGAATAAGGGAGGAGGAATGAGGAGAGAGGAATGAGGAGAGAGGAATTGTTTTGATAAAAAAGGGCTAGAAATCATTGATTAAGATAAATACAATAAACAATGTTCACTAATTTAATCTAATGAATCCGTCAGAATATTCTGATGGATTCAACAGTTACTACGTTATATATATATATATATATATATATATATATATATATATATATATATATATATATATATATACTTATAGTATCCTATCTGGATGTTTAATATCTCAAATTTACACTTCATTAGACATTCTGTTGAAAGAAGTAATAGTATTATATACTGTTATGTACAAAAATAAATAAGTAAAGTAAGATAAGGGGGAATGTTTGTATTAATATTTTTGTCTTTTCGTCCTCCTGCATGAAATGGACTAACGTGATGTGATGTAATCAGTCAGTAGAGAGATGCTTGACGGGGGCGTCCGGGTGGGACGGGGGTCCCGTGGCCTCTGCTGGGGGACAATCAGCCGCTTTACACCCGGATTGATTTTCAGAGGTGAGCTCAAGGTCGAGACACGTTTAGTCCAAAAAAGCAAAAGACGTTCATTTAAAAGTGAGAATAAAACACTCAACATTTGAAAATATATATTTTTTTAAATATTGTGGCTCTTGAAGATGTTTATTTATATTTTTATAAAAATCAACACATTGATACACACACACACATCCACACTCACACACACTCTGGTCTATCATCCCTTCAGGGCCCCGGAGCTGAAGAAGAAAGAGAAACTCTCCAGTTGTTGTCATGGAGATAATGTCGCTCATTGAAAGGCATCACTGTGATTTATGGGGAACATTTTCCCAGAATCCCTCTGGGTTTCCAATGGCCGTGTGTGAGTTGCAGATAAGACGAGGACATATTTCTGTGGTTGGACATGAAGAGTCTGAGCAGCTGGTTTCTCTTCTCTCATTGGTTGGTTTTATTATTGTCACGAGGGGAGGGCCTTATAGCAGGAAGCAGAGGACGGACTCTTCTGATTGGACAGTCGGACTGTCTGTCTTTTAACCTTCTTACGGTTGTTTTGCACTTCTGTAAATCTGTGTGTATAAAATATGAATTTAATTCGATCGAAATTCTAAAAACCAGCAAAACATTTGTAACTTCTCACGATGTGAATGTGTTTTTATCACAAGTGCCGACGCAGATATTCTGCATCAAAAGAGCCTCGTTGGACTAAAAATGATTATAAGAATCAAATGTGATATTACTGTAAATGAAAATGAAATACGACTACAGGTATTACTGATACTTCAGAACATTAATGTCATTTTTCAAAACTCACAGGTCTTGACTTGTAACAGCGGCTTTCCAAAGTTGTGCAATCACATCTTCACAGGAACCTTCCAGATTCATCATGAAACACCAATGAAACATCCAATCATCACCTACACACAAGATGCCTGATAGTTGAGTAATTATCTGCAGAACGTGAAAACAAGTCTGCTGTTCGTCACCTGGGAGGGAAAAAGGTTTCATCACCACACATCCACATTGTCATGGATTATGTCAGATATTTATGACAACAATAACAGACTGTTTGTGGCGAAAACAAACTCATTTCAAAAGGTTCCACTGAGGAGTGAAAAGGTGGTTTGACCTTAGAGGTCGGATCCGCGGGACTTTCAGGCTTCCTCTTCACGTTGGATATTTGATACTAAAGATAAAGAGTTAGATAAATGTGATCAAACAGGAAGGGATGTGATACAACATGAGTCTGCATGCAGCAGGTTCAAGAGACGTTAATGGTCCCCAGAGGACATCAGACCCACGGAGGCTTTCTCCTCTGACGTGGAAGGAGCAGAAGGTCCCATGGTGGCTCTGATGAGGGCCGGATGCTGACAGGACGACCTGATCTCCAAAACCATGTTTTGAGGGGGTTAGGGTCAGTATTCTATTCTTACAAGTTAACATTGATTTCTCGTTAAAAATCAATCATAACACGTTTATTTGACATGTTAGACTTCACGACGTGTGTTTACGGGGCGCAGGTCCCCGTTCACTGTGAACACGGTGACGTCATCAGCTGCAGTCCGTATTTATTTCGTATGTATCACTACGAATTTGTATCTTCAAGATTTTCGTACACATTTTTACCAACAGGTTTTGGAGATCAGGCTGGACAGGAAGATGATACACAATCAGAGGTCCGTAACTCCTCCCCTCGTTGTCCCCTTCACCTCCTCTGTGAGCTGGAGACACGTCCTCCACCCTGGAGATGTGACCCTTGGGAGACACCATCTGTAAACTGCAGCAGACAGTGACACACACACACACACACACACACACACACACACACACACACACACACACACACACACACACACACACACACACACACACACACACACACACACACAGGAAGAGACATATCAAGTTAGCAAAGAACACTAAAGATCAACAAAAACCATCTAAAGATTTTAATAGCAGACGTTTAACAGGCGATCAAATACAAACAAGCAGCAACCTTCATCTCAGACACGAGTTAAAGCTGCATTCTCCTTAATGACCACCAGGGAGACACATTTACCCATGATGCATCAGTCCTTGTAGGTGGATCAGTAACCTGCTGGCCGCTCCGTCTGTCCGGACCCGTTGTCCTCCGGCGTTGAACAGCTCTCTCTGTAATCAAAGGCCGTGCGGGAGGTTTTGGCTTTGCGTGTCGTCCATCTGTCCTCCTGCAGGACGGACTCGTTTCCAGGAGACCACCTGAGCAGATTTCCCTCTTTAACCCGTGAATCCACCTGAACTTGTGTTTATGCTTCTCAGATTGCAACCTCCGGTTCTATACAGTCAATCAGTGTGTTGCCCCGCCGATCACTTGATTCTAACCAAGCAACTGACTTCATGGTCTGTTTGACTCTAAATGGACCATAAGTCACTAAATGAACATCACGCTGTGTTGAAGAAGACTTGAAACTAGAGACTGAGACCATAAACTCATGTTTACAATGTTTACTGAGGGAATAAATCAAGAGAGAAGTAGAGTCATTTCCTCATAGACGTCTATGGGAGCAGAGGAGTCGCCCCCTGCTGGTCACTACAGAGAAGTAGAGTCATGTCCTCATAGACGTCTATGGGAGCAGAGGAGTCGCCCCCTGCTGGTCACTACAGAGAAGTAGAGTCATTTCCTCATAGACGTCTATGGGAGCAGAGGAGTCGCCCCCTGCTGGTCACTACAGAGAAGTAGAGTCATTTCCTCATAGACGTCTATGGGAGCAGAGGAGTCGCCCCCTGCTGGTCACTACAGAGAAGTAGAGTCATTTCCTCATAGACGTCTATGGGAGCAGAGGAGTCGCCCCCTGCTGGTCACTACAGAGAATGCAGCTTTAACTCGTGAAGCTCTGAACTTGAGATTTAAGGTTATATTATATTTTCTTTTAGTTATGCGCCCTCTGTAGCCCCCCCCCCCCCCCCCCCACACCTGATCAGCACCCCACATACCTTCACTTTCTTTCTGCTGTGCTTTAATGGTCACATTCTCACGCTCAGCGGGGGACAACAAGCTTGTCTCTTTGGTAAAAATAGCACCGTGTCAGCAGAGGTCCTCGGCACCTGTTCCTCCAGCTTGTGAGTGTTTGTTGCCAGGCAACATTATCATCAACAGCAGGAGAAGCTTCTTCCTAACTTTGTCTTTTGATGACGGCTCATTGGGACGGCTCTTACTTTTAACCCTCTCGATGCGACCTTGAAGAAGCACGATGAAGACCGTTTATGATCTAGTTGTGTGTCAGGAGGCCGATAGGCGAGTGGATCATTGACGGGTTATCAGAAGCACCAGGAACCACTTCCTGCTCGCTGTTTGTCTTTCACATTCCTCTCAATGTCCTGCAGGATACAATCGCTGCTGAAACAAAGACGTCTATTACTGCCGAGGTCGTCTCCATATCCGCCAGCAGGAGATAAACTTTATTAGTCCTGTTAATTTACAGTTACAAAAAGGAAACAGGGCAATAAGGAATAACTAGGAATGAAACCTGCTGATGTGTTTCTGCAATAACGTTATGTCAAAAAATAAAAAAAATAAAAAAATAAAAAGATTCATAATATCTCTAATTGTTTTTTCACTGTGTATTGTTCAGCATTTCTTTGAATGGAGGTGTTATACTTTTTATTTATTTATAATATTTGCAAAATAAGTAATGAATTTAGTTTTTTGTTTTTCTAGAGAGAAACAATAAAACAATTACAAGGGTCAAGTCATGCGGATCCAGCTGATCTACTTCTACTAATGTTATTACAAAATGTTATTATAATAAGTCATTATAGACCAATGCATGCATACATACACGCATAAACACATGGATACATACACGCATAAACACATGCATACATACACGCATAAACACATGCATACATACACGCATAAACACATGCATACATACACGCATAAACACATGCATACATACACGCATAAACACATGCATACATACACGCATAAACACATGCATACATACACGCATAAACACATGCATACATACACGCATAAACACATGCATACATACACGCATAAACACATGGATACATACACGCATAAACACATGCATACATACACGCATAGACACATGCATACATACACGCATAAACACATGCATACATACACGCATAAACACATGCATACATACACGCGTAGACACATGCATACATACACGCGTAGACACATGCATACATACACGCATAAACACATGCATACAACACGCATACACACATGCATACATACACGCATAAACACATGCATACAACACGCATAAACACATGCCGACATACACGCATAAACACATGCATACAACACGCATAAACACATGCATACATACACGCATAAACACATGCATACATACACGCATAAACACATGCATACAACACGCATAAACACATGCATACATACACACATAAACACATGCATACAACACGCATAAACACATGCCGACATACACGCATAAACACATGCCGACATACACGCATAAACACATGCATACAACACGCATAAACACATGCATACATACACGCATAAACACATGCATACATACACGCATAAACACATGCATACATACACGCATAAACACATGCATACAACACGCATAAACACATGCCGACATACACGCATAAACACATGCATACAACACGCATTAACACATGCATACATACACGCATAAACACATGCCTACATACACGCATAAACACATGCATACAACACGCATAAACACATGCATACATACACGTATAAACACATGCATACATACACGCATAAACACATGCATACAACACGCATAAACACATGCATACATACATGTATAAACACATGCATACAACACGCATAAACACATGCATACAACACGCATAAACACATGCCGACATACACGCATAAACACATGCATACATACACGCATTAACACATGCATACATACACGCATAAACACATGCATACATACACGCATAAACACATGCATACATACACGCATAAACACATGGATACATACACGCATTAACACATGCATACAACACGCATAAACACATGCATACAACACGCATAAACACATGCATACAACACGCATAAACACATGCATACATACACGCATAAACACATGCATACAACACGTATAAACACATGCATACAACACGCATAAACACATGCATACATACACGCATAAACACATGCATACATACACGTATAAACACATGCATACAACACGTATAAACACATGCATACATACACGCATAAACACATGCATACATACACGTATAAACACATGCATACATACACGCATAAACACATGCATACATACACGCATAAACACATGCATACATACACGTATAAACACATGCATACATACACGCATAAACACATGCATACATACACGCATAAACACATGCATACATACACGTATAAACACATGCATACATACACGCATAAACACATGCATACATACACGCATTAACACATGCATACATACACGCATAAACACATACATACATACACGCATAAACGGGGGGGGGGGGGGGCACATCCAGTCTAAACGGCCATAAATCATCTCACTAAATGTGAGGTAATGATAAATAGACTCCTTCTTCATTCCTTCATGGGAAGGGAGGCGGGCCTTCACGTTAAATAGAAGCTTGATGGACAATCAATCAACAAATCACAGGACAAAGAACCTCCGCCTCACGAAGAGTGGTAAAAGATCCTCTCTGAAAGTAGAGGATCCACAACAGAGCCGTGAGGGACACCTGAACAAACCAGAACTACAAACAACTACAGCGTATTTATTGAGATGAATCGTTAAATGAAGGAAATACAGACGTCTGTACTTTTAGCATCGCGTTATTGTTGAGAGGAGATCCAGGAATGCTGCAGGAGGAGGTAAACTCCCCTCCCCCCCTCAACCCATCCTCCCCTCCTCCCCTCCACTCCTCCCCTCCTTCACATACATCAGCAGCCGTCTCCTCCGGTTTCACTTTGGCTTTTGTTGTAATGAAATCTGTCGTGTTTGTGGGCAAATAGTTTACGAACCATCGATCACATCCGTCACATCCGTCAGCTCCCGCCCACTGGACCACAGGGGGGGGGGGGGGGGGGGGGCTTGGTCAGCTGTCAATCACCCGCAGCTACTCTAAGAAATACAAAAACGTTATCGTCCTCCGAGTGAGATGCTCTATTTTCCATGATGTTCCTCCTCTGAGGACCATGAACATTCACTCAACTCTTCTTCATCATATTCTTCCTTCATTGTTTCTGCACAACGTCAACAAGGTGGAAGATGAAAACTGATTATTGTAAGTGATAAAAGCAGCTAAAAGCTTGTTTGTTCCTAAAATTGGATTAAACTCAATAAATATGGTGGCAGATAATAATCATTTAATTTTACTTCTTTAAGAAAAGGTTTATTTTTCGATGAGGTTCAGCTTGCTTGATTTTTTAAATTCATTTTTAAAGGAAACAAGTTTCTTCTGGGTCTCCCTCGTCCCCGATGGGCCCGGTGGCTGATGGGTAATTGAGGCTGAGATGGATGGGGTGCAGACGGGGTCAGAGGTCGATGGTCCATCAGCGGAGGACACTGAGGACTCCGTAATAGAATCCTTCCAAAGGGAGATCGATGGGTTTTATGGCGCCTCACGTGCGGTGACGACACTTTTTATTCACGTTGAATGTTTGACCTGCAGGCCGAGGTGTTCCTCAGTGGTACCCTACGAAGAGGAAGAGGAAGAGGAAGAGGAAGAGGAAGGAGACGCGTTTACTTTCAGGGGAAACGCAACTCTTTCATTTTTAACATTAAGCCGAATCACAGGATTAGAAAGAGTCCTCATAAAAACTAATCGTAAAAAAACTATACATTTATTAAAATCCTAAATAAACTATTCATGAGACAGAATGAAATATTCAAAATGTTTTCTGTTAGAAGTTAAAGAAGGGAGGCGACGTTTAAGTTTGATGAGTTAATAACTTTAAAATCACTTGACCTCGTTTCACTTTTATTCTTTTAGACTAATTGAATTGTCGCTGAGGCAATTAGCATAACAGGAAGTGGTCCCGTGAGGGCGGAGCTTAACATCTCCTGTGTCTTTGAGTCTGCTGCAGCGGACTGGAACCAAACGTGATGTCACATTAAGGTCATTCGGTGTGGGCGGAGCCTGTGGGACACGTGATCCTCCAGCTGTTCAGTATGCAGGTGGAGACGCTGAAGGTGACCTTGTGTGTTATTTCATCTGATCGACCACCTTTCCTCTGTTCCTTTCCTCGGTTCCTTTCCTCTGTTTCTTTCCTCGGTTCCTTTCCTCTGTTTCTTTCCTCTGTTCCTTTCCTCGGTTCCTTTCCTCTTTACACAGCGAGCTATTGGTCGAGTGGTCGGAGCCTCACGCTCGCACATCGGTGGACGATAACAGCCTCAGAAAGTTCTGTCTCAGAGGGGAGAACATCATGAGAAGTGTTCACTTCAATTGAAGTTGAGTCTTTCATGTTTTTTTGGCCACCGAGTTTGAACTCAAACTCAAAGGACTAAACAGACAGAACTTAGGTAGTAGGTCTGAAGGCTGAGTACTGCGTGTAGAAAGTACTCGTGGTTTGGAAGGGAGGGGTCGAGGGGGGCGTGGTCTCTGCCTCGTGGTTCCCCGATGCCAGCGTTCCCAGAGCGCCGGGCCGCTGATGGACGGAGCTATTCTCACTGCGACCGCTGACGTCAGCGCAGTCCGGCCCTAAAAATACCAGCAGGGTCTCCAGGACGCTGGTTGTTTGCTTTGGTCCGGAACCAGAAGTCTGCCCCCATCAGTCAGATCACCCAGAGGACAGCGGGGGGGGGGCACTAGATTAGATCAGCTTGACCAGAGCTTCTGTTGTGTCTGCAGTCAGCAACCTCCAGTATGGAGTCAGAGCTTCATGCCTCAAAGCTGCATTCTCTGTAGTGACCAGCAGGGGGCGACTCCTCTGCTCCCATAGACGTCTATGAGGAAATGACTCTACTTCTCTGTAGTGACCAGCAGGGGGCGACTCCTCTGCTCCCATAGACGTCTATGAGGAAATGACTCTACTTCTCTGTAGTGACCAGCAGGGGGCGACTCCTCTGCTCCCATAGACGTCTATGAGGAAATGACTCTACTTCTCTGTAGTGACCAGCAGGGGGCGACTCCTCTGCTCCCATAGACGTCTATGAGGAAATGACTCTACTTCTCTGTAGTGACCAGCAGGGGGCGACTCCTCTGCTCCCATAGACGTCAACAAACGACAACGCCACGAGTTTTGGACGAGACGTCCAAGAGGACACAGCGTTAAACGTTTGGGTATCAAACACACGGTGTATATTCAGTATATTTATTTATTTGTTAACTTGTTCATTGTATTAATTCATCAATTAAACAAACCTTTATTTATCGCACTGATCCAGAATCTAGCAGAACAATCTGATTGGCTGTCCGAGGAAGGAACCAGTGATGATGACTTCCTGTTTGACGACAGAAGGACGTTTATTTTCCATCCAGATGTTTATCATCAGCTTCTTCTCTCTTTGGTGTATTTATTCATTCACATCTCCTGCTTTTAACAGCTGTTTTATTTTATAAAATATCTTTTTAATTTCTGCTTGTGAATTATATACTAAAAAAGGTGTGTGTGAGATTGGTCCATTGTCTTTTTGTACATATTTATTTGTTGTAAGGAGAAACCTTTGAACACGTCCTTTACAGTGTATTTAATTAGTATTTTAATGTGTGTTTTCATATAAACGTGCTCATCGTGTTCTGTTTCTTCTCTCTTTCTCTCGTGTTTTAGTTGTATTTCCCTGAAGCTCCCTCGGGTCTTTCATGGGAAACTTTTCCTTCTATTTTAGGGAAACACGTGACCGCCTCGAGCTGCAGCCGCGTCTCTTCTCCATCTTCCAGCTCCTTCTTTTTATTATTCACTTATTTTCTCCCTCTCTTGACTTGTTGCGCGCGCGGCAGCGTTCACCGTCCCCGCGGAGACGTGTTGCATCGCGGGCGTGACACGTCCGGAGAGTCGTGCACAACCGCCGCGGCCCCTCCCGTGCGCGCGTCATGCGCGGATGAGAGGGTGAGCGCGCGCAAGAAGAACCCGATCCACAAGTTCTCCTTCACTGGACCAACGTGCACGGACGCAATTCCAATTTCTTTGAATGAAAATCGCATGTTTGCGCGCGACACCCCTCGCGCTCTTTGCGCTCTCGCGCATCCGGACTGTGCTCGTTCTCATTTGCGTTATTTCTCCTCCCGCTTCCCCAGAAGCCGCCGCTCAGGTGATAACCTTGAACCCGCGCGCGCCGGAGACAACCGCTTCATTACGCACGAGTCCGTGTGCACGCCGAGTCTCCACAATCCGGACCCCCCCCGAAGCCAGAGGACACTTGGCGCACGTTCGTGGCAATTAGCTGCCTCTGATTCATTGTCAGCATACGTGTGCGTGCGCGTGCGCCCCTCTCCTTCCTCAGTGAGAGCGCGTGCACAAACACACGTCACCTCGGGGAAGATGCGGCGGGACAGCGGACGGTGACACGTGGACGGGAGCAGGTGAAGCCAGCGGAACCAGCGTGACGCGCACAAACCGTGCACCCAAAGAGAGGGGGGGGGGGGGGATGCGCTGTGTGTGAGTGCGTGGAAGAGGGGGAGAGGGGGGAGGGGGGAGGGGACATGACCGTGGTGACCGGAGAGAACCTGGATGAGACTGTGGCACTCCAGGATGTGCACGACCCTGAGCGCGCCGAGAACCACGACTGCTGCGAGCGCGTGGTGGTCAACATCTCGGGGCTGCGCTTCGAGACGCAGCTGAGGACGCTGGCCCGGTTCCCACGCACGCTCCTCGGGGACCCGCGCAGGAGAATGCGCTACTTCGACCCGCTGAGGAACGAGTACTTCTTCGACCGGAACCGGCCCAGCTTCGACGCCATCCTGTACTACTACCAGTCCGGGGGCCGGCTCCGGAGACCCGTGCACGTGCCCGTGGACATCTTCATGGAGGAGCTCAAGTTCTACGAGCTCGGGGAAGGGGTGATCGAGAACTTTAAGGAGGACGAGGGCTTCATCCGGGAGGAGGAGCGGCCCCTGCCGGAGAAGGAGTTCCAGAAGCAGGTCTGGCTCCTCTTCGAGCACCCGGAGAGCTCGGGGCCCGCGCGCGGCATCGCCATCGTGTCCGTGCTCGTGATCCTCATCTCCATCGTCATCTTCTGCCTGGAGACTTTACCGGAGTTCAGAGAGGAGCCGCGCGCGTTTGGGGAGCTGCCGGCGGGAAACGGAACCGCGCGCGCCAAGAAGCCCAACCCGTTCACGGACCCGTTCTTCATCGTGGAGACGCTCTGCATCATCTGGTTCTCCTTCGAGCTGCTGGTGCGGTTCCTCGCGTGCCCGAGCAAGCCTGCGTTCTTCAAGAACATGATGAACTCCATCGACATCGTGGCCATCATGCCCTACTTCATCACGCTGGGGCTCCAACTCGCGGAGCACCAGGGGAACGGGCAGCAGGCCATGTCCCTGGCCATCCTGCGGGTCATCCGCCTGGTGAGGGTCTTCCGCATCTTCAAGCTGTCCCGCCACTCCAAGGGGCTCCAGATCCTGGGGCAGACCCTGAAGGCCAGCATGCGGGAGCTGGGCCTGCTCATCTTCTTCCTCTTCATCGGCGTCATCCTCTTCTCCAGCGCCGTGTACTTCGCCGAAACGGACGACCCGGACTCGGGCTTCACCAGCATCCCCGACGCCTTCTGGTGGGCCGTGGTCTCCATGACGACGGTGGGCTACGGGGACATGTGCCCGGTGACCATCGGGGGGAAGATCGTGGGCTCGCTGTGCGCCATCGCCGGCGTGCTGACCATCGCGCTGCCGGTGCCGGTCATCGTGTCCAACTTCAACTACTTCTACCACAGGGAGACGGAGGGCGAGGAGCAGTTCCGGTACACGCACGTGACCTGCGGCCAGCAGCAGTTCGGGGAGCTCGAGCGCAGCGACAGCGGGTCGTCCCTGTCCAAGCTGGACCACCGGGACCGGGACGACCCAGACCCCGTGATGCGCACCAACTGCAGCCCGCAGAGAGCCCGCAGCGGGAGGCTCACCGACGTGTGACCCCCCGCCAGGAGGCGGCGCGCTCCTGGATCATCAGAGGAACCCGCACCCGCCACACGCACCACGTCTTCCATCACGCACGAGTCAGGGAGGCAAAGGCTTAGAAATGATTTGTAGCACTTTAATATTATGATTAATGATTCTCTTAGTAATTTATTGTAATAATAATAATGCAGGTTTAACGTTTACATTCGTTTTTTTCTGAGGCGGAGACAATATAAGACCAAATAAACCCAAATATGCAGACTGAAGAGGGTCACACACACACACACACACACACACACACACACACACACACAAACACACACGCACACGCGCGCGCGCTCGACTCTGCACAGATGATTTTTAATCCTCAGTTTGTGAATCAGGTGCAGCTTTTGTTTATTGTTTTTCCCCAAACCACGACCGCCCCCGCGTGGAGGAGGAGAAGCCCCGCCCCCGCGTGGAGGAGGAGAAGCCCCGCCCCCGCGTGGAGGAGGAGAAGCCCCGCCCCCACGTGGAGGCAGTTCCTATAGCAACCCTCCAGCCCTTTCTCCCCGTATCGTCTGCCCTGAGAAACAGAATGAGATCCAGGAAATGATCTCACACTTCTTTAATAATCTGGCCAGTGACGTCATCTAAACGTGCAGAGTTCATGTGTAAAGTAAAAAAAACAATTCAAGCTTGACTGATTGACGCTGTTTAATATTATCTGATTTGAGATATTTATCAGAAAACATTTATCGCCACATATGTCACCCATTGGACTTGATGAATTGGTGCAATGTAAACAGAAAATTTAATAAAATAAGATAAGAATAAAAAATACTGTTATATGAACAGAATTATCTCTAATTAACGAAATCTACAAAGATATAAAAAATACTGAAATAATTAAGCCGCTTTTTGTGGGTCAAATATCTTGAATTTGAACCTGTAACAGAATTCCCTGAATTAGTATCAAAGCCGTCGCTTGTTAGGTTGAAACGTAACATTTTGAAAATCTACATTTACATGATTTGATATTTTATTTTAAGTTGTTTTGTTCAGCGTTTCACAAATTAACTACAGACATTTTCCAAATTCAACTTGAGAATTTTAGCCGCGTTTCTTTATTTTAAAACCCCATAAATACTTAATAATCATTTATTATTAATAATTTAAACTCAAATTTCAAAAATACCCATTCCCTAAATGAGGAACGCTCTCACGTTCATCGATCCAACCGATCGCTGCCTGCCGGATGAACTTGATCGATTTCAGAGAAGCAACAAGTCGCCTCTTCAAAGTTTACAAAACTGACAAATGAAATAAAACTTGAGTTCAAGAATCTGTGGGATCATCAGAGGACGGATGGATGAAGGGGAATAACCATCGGCACGCGGATTACCAAAAGATTCATCACACCGGAGCACCGCTTGCACAGGTGAGTTCATTCCTGGTTTGTAAACTTAACTAATCCATCTCACATTTATCCATTAATCGCGATTAATTGCGATTAAGAGTTTTTTTCTTCTAAAGACTATATGTTACAAATTAACGAGTAATCACTCTAGAAAATGTGTATTTCTGACATTGTTGTTTAGTTGTATTTTTTAAACAAACTCAACACATGTGATCATGATGGAGGTGAAACATGTTGAACTAGCGACTCCTCCTGCTCTGCTCATGCATTTTCCTCTCAACCCTCGATCATTTGACATGTTTGAAGGTCCAACAATGTCCCACATTTAGTTGGGACATTTTCAAAACACTGTCTTTTAGGGACACAGTGGTGGTCCTCTGCAGATGTTGAGATGGAAGTAGCCTAGCAGCTAGCTCAGCGTAGCAGCTAGCAAGATGTTCCGGGCACTATCAGTCCTAAAGCGTCTATATGCACTCGTCCCCCTTCGCTTTGACATGTGGAGGAATTTCTCTGCAGTTCTCCTGTTTGTTTTACTTCCAATGCTAAAAGTTCTCTCCATCTTCAGCTGCTGTACATCTAACTGATGCTATAGCACACATTTGATATATATGTATTTGATATATATATATACTATATATATATATATATATAAATAACATCACAGAGCTTATGTAGAGACATGATGTTCTCTCCTTACAAGACAGAATATAGATAACAAATAGAAACACCAATAACAATACATCATCAACAATGAAAATGAAGAAGTATGTGTTTGTTCCTGCTTTAATTCCTAAACAGTAGTAATATCTCCAGTACTCCAATACTACAATCAGGGACAACAATAAAAGACTCTTTAAGAATCTTTGGAACATTTATTTTAATATTATATCCCTCAATAATCTGGTTGCTCTGAATCTCAGTAACATTGGACCTCTGCGATGAAGGGATTATTTTAGAAGGATGAAGATGACAAGTTGAGTCCTTTAAAGTATTTCATTCTTCTTATGAATAGTAACTCAGCGTCGGAACTCTGATCATAACCCTTAATGAATAAATAACTTAAAAGTCAGAAGGTGTCAACAATCCGCTTTTCTGAAATACTAATATGTGTGGTATAGTGAGGTAGTAAAAGAAGAACAAGTGCATGAGACATTTATTGATCCTAAGCTCTGAGGACAGAGTTCAAAGTGAACATGAAACATGTCACATGATTTCAAACAAACCTTTACTCACAATAAGAACCACATGAGCAACACAGACTAGTGATTACTGAACATAAATTTGTTGTGTATATAATATATATACTGTTTTATTTTAATATCTTCTCTGTTTATTATCCACAGAGGTTTTATTTAAGTCCCTCAGCTGCAATTCTTCTGTCGGCCTCCAGGAGGCAGCAGCGGCCAAAGGAGGGCTGTTTTCATATCATCAGTTGGTGTGATGTTGATCACCCTTTTATTTACTTTTATTTACAACACCTAAATATAATTGAAGGACAAAACGGCGGTAAAACGATGGTGAAACACTAGTAGGACACTTTTAAGACACTCGCCATCTCTCCGTGACTTCCTGCTGCGTCACTTCCTCCCTCATCACAGCCTCTCAGTCCCGCCCCTCATTTTATTGATTGACATAATCTCTAGAAAGCTTTCAGAATCCGACTGTGCAAATAGTTAAGGAGTCACGGTCATTTGAATCCTTCGTGTCACTTTTTGTCCCCGGCGAAAGGCTTCGGATTAAAAGGGTTAAAAGACAGACAGTCCGTCTGTCCAATCAGAAGGGTCCGTCCTCTGCTTCCTGCTAGAAGGTCTTACTTTCCGTCAGAAGTTAATGTCGGTGTGAAAGAGGCTCCGTGTGGCAGCAGCTGCTGAGGGCTGGTCGTCATGGTGACAGCTCACAACATCCACGTTAACGTCCTCCTTCTCGTCCCGACTCGGCAAACTTGCAACTTGAGTCAGGTCGCAATTTTTAACTTATCCTGGATTTCTTTATTCTACTTTTGAGGCCTTGTGCGTTTATGTTGCTTGTGTGGACGTTAAATCTTAAAAGATATGAAAAAAATACCAGAGATACTGGCAAGATTTGTTACAATTACATTTTCCATTTGATCTTTCATATTTTTCAGACATCTGTATGACATTTTTACACTTTGAACTAATTCTTCACATATTTGAAACCAATATTTAATACTTTACGTAGCTACATTTTACGTTGACTCATCTTGAGACATATTTCACAATTTTTCAACTTTATGGAAGTTTTCACACATTTCATTTTTCTATTTTGTACCTATTAGTGTTATTATCTTCTATTAAGTCTTATTGGACAGCTTCCTCTTCATCACATCAATCACACTATACATCACTTTAGTCTATAACAATTATTGCTTTAGTTTTGTTTCATTTTCTTTTTTCAACCTGAATATGAACAAATTCAACTTTTAGCATTTATTCAACTTGTTAGCTAACGACAGTGTTTTATGTCTTATGTCTTTTATGTCTTCCAGGAGCAGAACGATGAGTCGCTCCTCGTCACAGCAGGAGGTAACGGGAGCCCTGCTTCTCAAACCCGGCCACCTCCTCCACCTCGTTCTCCTCCACCTCCTCCACCTCCTCCACCTCTTCCACCTCTTCCACAATCAATAATCAATCAATACTCATCTGCTGTAATGACATGTTGACAAAAGAGGTCTGAAACACAGAACCACAAAAACAGCATTCATCTATATTTTTTGGATCATGTTTTATATGCGAGGAATCGGTTCATTCTTTTCTAGATTATTTTTCATTGTTTTGCTTTGGTAAAAAACAAAGTAAAGAATATGTCTACACGTCGACATATAAAGAATGTTAGTTTGGAGACGTGAGAAGTCATCGCCTGCACACGTTTGACTCGAGCTTCCATGTGATTGTGATTCCTGTTTTGACCAGAATGCTGTTTCTCTCTTGTTATTTCTGATTATTGATGACGTTTACCTCATCGCCGCCCTTCTGCCGCTCGCATCATCTAACACGATCCTCAAACTGCCAGTTGAGTAAAAAAAAGAAGCTAAAAATGCTTGAGTGGAAATGCATGAAGTAGGGTTTGATATGTGTGTAGGGTTCGTTCAATTCCATTTTTAAAATTATTTTTTTATTTATTTTTTAATCGCATGATTTTTGCCATTAGTCGCGATTAATTGCAAAATTGAATTAATAATTCAAAAGTTGTGTGTGCACTTACTTATGAAAACACTTTAAATATGTGTTTTTTAACAGCAGAGTTCCCTTTTCCCAGTAGTTGTTACATATTTCTTGAAAGTACACTTTTAAAAATGAATTAAATCAAAGGCATTAATAAGTGTGAAGTGCAATAATAACACGTTTACCTGCCCAGCACTAGCACACACACACACACACACACACACACACACACACACACACACACACACACACACACACACACACACACACACACACAGATATAAATATATCTCTCTGTATATAAATATATATGAATAAGATGCGATAAGCCAATATCAGCCTTTTATTTAAGCATCCAGAACCCGACTCCACAGTTTCTTTTGCACATTTTCATTTATTGATGAAATTGATCGGTGGTGTGTGGGTGCTCTCTGTACACGGATCATTTCCAGGATGTGTTAGCTTAGCTTGGCAAAAAGGCTGGGAGCAGTGGGAAACTGCTGGTTTAGCATGTGACAAAGTGGTCTGGTTTCCATGGTTTCAGGTTATTTAGTGTCTGAGCTACTTGGCCTACCAAAGACAAGACGAGTTATCCAAGTGACGGGGTGCTCTGATTGGCTCGTCCGGATATCCCTACCCTCATCCTGACCAATCCCACCGACCGAGGCAACGAGTACCAGCCAATCAGGGGCATCGAGAACTTGCTTCTTCAATGTCAAGATACCTTTAGCATAGCTTAGCAAACACACTGGGAGTGGGGGGAAACTAGCCAGAAAATTAAAACCCACTTCTCAGACCCCAAAGCTGAATTCAGTTTCACGCATTACTAGATGTGAATACAAACAAATATGTGAAGCTGTAATGTAGTTTTTAGAAGTCACTAGCTTTGGAGCTACTTGTTAGCATTTTGGATGGTAGCATTTAGAAGTCGTCCGGTCTTTAGCTTCGTCTCATCTACATTCGGCTTATTCACATCACATCATCCCACAACACGTCTTTCTTCTTTATTTTACTGGAAGATAACCGTTGACAGTTCCAGTCTTTGTGCTAAGCTAACTAGACGGTACACCCCACAACTCTGCTCATGTGGGAGGTCACAGACCAGGAATGATCTGTTGTTCTGGCGGAGGACGTCGGCTTTATTGATCATTGAAGTCTCAACTAAGAAAACCGCAATAATGTGAAAGAAAAAAGCACTTTTTTCTTTCGTTTCTGTTTTTTAGTTTCCATTTGCTTGTTTTGACAATCTTCCATTGTGATTTATTTTTTACTAATCAAATCTTTTGTCCCGATCAGTTTTAATCAGTTGTCAGTCAGATCAATTCTTATTTTCTGTTGGTTCTGTTTTTTTCACCACTGTGAAGCCGGATTAAAACTGTGTGTAGGTACATGTGTGTACATGTGTGTACAAGTGTGTGTCGTTTGTGTACATGTGTGTACATGCGTGTACATTTTCTTTATTAAATCTTAACACTTGTCAGTGAATGTTGAGCTGTGGAAGGCTTCACAAGTTTAGCTGCATATTAACTGTAGAAGTAACCAGTTGTTAGAGAATAATGTGATATATTAAGTAATAACAACGTCATCAGCAGAAGTTAAGAGTGCCTTAATCATCAGCTAATTTAAAGAAGAGGAATGGTGTGTCTTTAAATTGCATTTAAATAGTAATATATGTATATGTATCGTAGATTAATGTAAGTAGAGTAAAAAATAAATTAAAAAAAACAAGACTGAGGATTTGTTATTCATATTTCTTGTTTATTTTACTCTTCAATAAAAACACAGATTAATAAACTGTGCAGACGTGTAAATGTTCAGATCAAAATATGTTTTAATATTTCTTGAGTATTTTCTGGATCGTATTCTGCATATCAAAGCTCGGATTTGGGATCCTTAAGTTAGATAAAGAAATATGCAGAGTTATTTGTGATTGTGTCCTCCGGACGTTTATTATTCATTTATTATCCCTGCAGCTACGTTCACTGAGTGAAAAGCTACTTAAGACGAAACATTTGATTAAAACTGATTTAAGATAAATGAGGACAACGAAAACTATTTTTGTTTCACAAACTGAGCAAAGCATAAAATATCTTTAAAGGTGTTTAACTGTAAAGTCCATCATTCAGCAGTTACAAAGCTAGCTGTTCTTATGCTAAGCTAACCGTGTGTAGCCTCAGTTAATAGATGAAGGAAAATGATTTATTACCCAAATCTTGTAGTAGCTATTTGCTGCTTCAGTTGTTTTATTTCTATTTATTTCTTTGTAGTTAAACAAATGGGATAAAAATATCACTTCGGCTGCAAAAGAAAAACCTCAACTTGTACCGACCTTATTTTTATAAACTTCTTGTGTCTGTGTTTCTGGTTTAAAGTTAAACAACCGAAAAAAGAGAACTAGTTGCCACCGGATGTAAATCGTGCTGGACTTGGTCATCCTGTACTATGCACACCAGAGGCATTCTGGGTATTCATGGTGGCCTTTTCTTTGTCTTTACTGTACCAACATCGTGTATGACATCATGTATGTCAAAGTTTATGTTTTTACCTCCTGTTCATCAAATAAATGAACTGCTCAAAGGTACGTGTGAGTTATTGGGTAACGCTTCAGTACAACCGGCCATGAGGCTGCAGGGGTTCAGTTCTGGATCCACCGAGCCGGAGGTCCAGGAGGAGCTTTCATCTTCTGGCTTTGTGGCTCTCTGGTTGTGGTGGGGCGGGGTGGACGTGGGTGGACGTGGGTGGACGTGGGTGGACGTGGGTGGACGGGGGGGTGTGTGTGAGGAGGGGGGGCAAATTCGGTCCACAATGCTGCGTTAAGAATCACTCGACCCTGCTCGGCCTCTGATTGTCCCGATATTCCTACCCTCACATGGCTACCCTCCATCTCATGGAGATCAGACAGACCAGGAAAACGTCAGAGGGAGGGTGGTTGATCTTGTGAAGTTCAGATTCACTCTGACCCAATCTTTGGAAATCTTCAGGATGGAAATCAAGTCAAAGCCAGCGATAAATTCAAAGCTCAGTCTCGTCCGGCTGGAAAGTTTTGCCACGAGTATTGACCCATCAGCTCAACCAGCCCACCGGAGATTCTGCAATGGCGAGCACACACACGCATTAGGCCTTGACTTTAAGAAAAGGTCAAACAAAGACAAGATAGACTTTGAGAACAACTGGAATGTGTTCCAGATGTCTCACAAAACACATGAGACACATGACACATGAGCAAGGATTGCAGAAGGCGCCTAAAGTCTGATATGTGTAACAAACCACATCCAGGAGTTCTACACATACACCACAAGGAGAAGATGCGAATCCCAGAGCAAGGTCCAGCAGATGGAGCCACACACAGTAAACCCATCACCCTCCAATCGTGTAGCCATACTGGGGCCGGTGAGAATGACTGTGCACTTTCCATTGTTCCTGTCCAGATCAAAAGCAGCAAAGTGATAACATTATTAAGGTGTTTGGCTTCCTTGATCCCAGCAGTACTGCTGGTTTCTGCACAGAGCGGTTAATGTCAAAGTTGAATCAAAGGCAGAAAGATGAGCATTATGTTACATACGATGGCCAAGAGAAGTGTGTATCGTCTCCTTTCGTCACAGATCTTGAGGTCTCACGACTGGATAACTCTGATTTCATTGTTTCACCTGGAATGTACACATAGAAGGAAATGCCTGTGACCAAAGATAACATCATCAGAGAGGCGCATACCTGCGCAATGTGCACATTCCTGTCATTGATGCCAAAGTGGAGCTGCTGATCGAAACAAACGCCCCAAAAGTAATGGAACCATCGGAGATAATTAACAGCCAACAACATGGATCATTTGCTGTGGGAACACGTCTGGGGTGGATTGTCAATGGTCCTCTTGGAGGTCATGATGGAACAGACACTACGAGCCATCTGAAGGTGCAATGCAATAGAATCTCTGTCGCCAGGTCGTTGATGCTGGGAAGAGTAATAAGAACGATGCCAGATGCTAAAGGCCTGTTCGGTCAGTGAAGATCAAAACCAAGGACACAAAGGTCTGTCTGCTGCTCGAAGACTCTTGTCCCCGGTAGTATATTTTTCCGTTAAATGCGTTTTACGGTTTTATGTTGATTCACCATATAAATAATACGATAGAAAATACGAGTCATAGATGTAAATCATTGGCGCCATCCACCATTTTTTCTCAGTAATTGTATTTGTTTACATACGCCATTACTCATATTGTTGCTCATATTGTTTGTGTAGTTTTGGGAAAAACCTGCCGCACATTATTGTAACTGTCAACACACGCGATGCTGCAGCACTGGTGCATCTTGGGGGTCGGGGACCGTTCAGGTCGTTTTTTGGCTGATGGATCCATGGAGGGGAGGGGCTGCTGCCACGCTGCTCTCTGCTCCTCCTCCCACCTCCCACGCCTCGGCTGGGATTGGCCGGTAATCCGAGGACTCTCCGCCTACTACGGGAAGTGGTCACATGACCACCGGGAATCCTTTCGCCCCGTTTTTGGCTAAAATGAATAAAATTACAATGATCTATTTTCTCTCAAAGTTGTTAATAACATTTTCACCCAGAACTCTTTTTATTAAAAAAATGAAATCATATTTCAACACTCATGAATATTAAGATTAAGATATGAAATACATTTATTTCTTCCATAATTATGACCATCAGTGGGATCATTATGTATCTCACTGACTGACTTGATTCTAAAATATCAGATCTATTTCTGCCGGCTGGAGGGCAAAACAAGGTCGCCCCCCCAGCACGGAAAGTGGAGGGACTCTTTATATTTTTATCATTCTTCAGGTCGTACCATCAGAGAAAAGATCTACAGGACACACACACACACACACGCACACACACACACACGCACACACACACACACACACACCCATCTGGATATGCAATGGTTTAGTCCTCAGCGAAAATAGACTCTAGAATCCCCTCAAAGAGAGAGGAGCTCCCTAAAAATAGCTCTCACACACACACACACACACACACACACACACACACACACACACACACACACACACACACACACACACACACACACACACACAGAGTTAATAACAATGGCAGCGACATGCTGCATGCTGGGATTTCCCAAAGCAAAGTGTTTAAACATTTACGTGAAATAAAGAAATGGCGGATACGAGGAGCACAAAGCGGAGACATGAAGATAATTCTGCTCCCTAATTATTCTCTTTGAATCCATCTGTTACATTTCGACACATGAACTGATTCTATGGGATAAAGAGTTTTAAAGACGCTTTGCTAAGCTAATCTAACTGTGTCCCCCTGTTGCCATTCTTTGTGCTAAGCTATGCTAAACGTATAGAAGTGATAAGAAGACAAGTGTCTCTCTCGTTGTTGTTGTTGCTTGATCCAAACTAAAAGTCCCATGTTTCATTTCTGCTTCCCCTGAATGTGACGTTGAATAATGCGCTGAAGACGCCACTGGAGCAGATCTCCGCCTCGTGATGTTTGATTCCTCTTCATGTCCCACGCAGACAAACACCTGAACGTTTGTCTCTTCATCTCCTCTTCGTCGTCCCACTAACATCCTGCGTCCGTCCCGCCTGCCGGCCACCAGAGATCAGTAGGAAGAAGAGATGGAGGAAGTACTCGCAGTAAAAGTACTGATATAAAACATATACTGAACCATAGCGTCGATTTTAGGGACGATGAACTCGGTTGGTTAGTTTTTCCTCTGGAAAAATGTTTAATAGAGATCGTACATTCTTTGGTGTTTAATAGAGATTGTGGAATAAAGAATATTAATGTTATTACTACAATGTGATGTATTTTCTTACCCAGTTACATCAACATGAATCTTACACCTTGATGGACAAAAAACCCATTTAACAGACTGCGTTCGTGACACTCGAACCGGGTCCCCCCACCCATCTGTCACTTCACCCCCCCTCCCCCGTGACGTTACTCTAATAATAACTCCATCAGCCCCCCAAGCGCCATGTGTTGCTTTTGAAACGCTCTTTTCCCTGTATGCTGCTGGGCGTATAAATAGCTCTGAAGGGGAGGTCATTATGTAAGGTTCCTACGTGTTCCTGCGTGTTTATGAATGGGAGTTGGAGGGGGGTGGGGGGGCTTCTCATCAGGATTATCTCATCAATGACCAGGTACATGTGAAGCTTCTCATCAGCATCATCTCATCAATGACCAGGTACATGTAAAGCTTCTCATCAGGATCATCTCATCAATGACCAGGTACATGTGAAGCTTCACATCAGCATCATCTCATCAATGACCAGGTACATGTGAAGCTTCTCATCAGCATCATCTCATCAATGACCAGGTACATGTGAAGCTTCTCATCGGCATCATCTCATCAATGACCAGGTACATGTGAAGCTTCTCATCAGCATCATCTCATCAATGACCAGGTACATGTGAAGCTTCTCATCAGCATCATCTCATCAATGACCAGGTACATGTGAAGCTTCTCATCAGCATCATCTCATCAATGACCAGGTACATGTGAAGCTTCTCATCAGCATCATCTCATCAATGACCAGGTACATGTAAAGCTTCTCATCAGGATCATCTCATCAATGACCAGGTACATGTGAAGCTTCACATCAGCATCATCTCATCAATGACCAGGTACATGTGAAGCTTCTCATCAGCATCATCTCATCAATGACCAGGTACATGTGAAGCTTCTCATCAGCATCATCTCATCAATGACCAGGTACATGTGAAGCTTCTCATCAGCATCATCTCATCAATGACCAGGTACATGTGAAGCTTCTCATCAGCATCATCTCATCAATGACCAGGTACATGTAAAGCTTCTCATCAGGATCATCTCATCAATGACCAGGTACATGTGAAGCTTCACATCAGCATCATCTCATCAATGACCAGGTACATGTGAAGCTTCTCATCAGCATCATCTCATCAATGACCAGGTACATGTGAAGCTTCTCATCAGCATCATCTCATCAATGACCAGGTACATGTGAAGCTTCTCATCAGCATCATCTCATCAATGACCAGGTACATGTGAAGCTTCTCATCAGCATCATCTCATCAATGACCAGGTACATGTGAAGCTCAGCATCAGGATCATCTCATCAATGACCAGGTGCACGTGAAGCTTCACATCAGGATCATCTCATTAATGACCAGGTACACGTAAAGCTTCTCATCAGCATCATCTCATCAATGACCAGGTACACGTGAAGCTTCTCATCAGGGATCTCCTGCTCGCTCCTTTATGCTCATTGGGGTGATTTTAGGGAGACGGGTCGACAGCGACTACTTTGAGAACCCCGGTTTCATCAATGTGACGACACTCTGAATGTGGACATTCGGACAACAAACGGTTGTACAAAGTATGAGAAGTGGATGTCGTCATGGTGACTTGTTGGTTTCTTGACATATTGAAGCCTCGAGTTAGACGATTACGTCGTCACCATCTTCGGCCCATGTCTGCGGTTTCAGCGGCGCTGAAGTGTCCGTAAACGATTTGTTGCTTCTCTTTAGTATCTGGAGCCACCCCACACCGGATTAAAGGAACAGCGGAGGCACAATATCCCCCATGATGCATCTGTGCAAAGTGTGTGAGAGTTAGATGTTACCTCAGGGCCTTAGAGGAAGGCGTCCATGAACGATGATTGCAACCAGCTAAAAGCTTTCAGGTTCTGCAGATGAAAAGTGACTCAAATATGTTTGTGGAAACATTTGCAGAACTGTGATGAATATTTAATCAGCGCTGCTTGGAGCATCAAATATTAACGTTGGTCGCCCAATAACTCGATAACAATCAAAAGGACCAAGAACCAACCAGCTAGGACCATGCTGCTCCCCTACCCAGCATGCCTCTGGCTGCTCCCCTACCCAGCATGCCTCTGGCTGCTCGCCTACCCAGCATGCCTCTGGCTGCCTGATGCTGCCCTTTGGTTGAACATCTGGACAGGGAGGATTCTGATTGGACCAGAGGAGGTGGCAGCACGCTGGGACTTTGAAGGTCACTAAAGTTGATTTACACGCTATGCTAAAAAACGCAGATTTAGCTTTAGCCACCAGAATGAGAAGAACATTAAATATGTTATATACGTGTTATAATACGTGTGAAGATCCAGGTCTTCAGTGGAAACATATGGAGCCACGGACAGGAAGTGAGAACATCTCTGACATCTGGACAGCTCGAACAGGAGACGCTCCACTCGTTATCTTGATAAACTAGTATTATCATCACGTATCTCCTGAATGTCCCACTAAATCAGTTTATATGTTCCACGTAATCCTGAACCAGGGAGTGAGAATCCTGGTTACTCTCATCCATCCATCCATCCATCCATCGTCAAACCACTTATCCTGCACGCGGGGTCACGGGGGGATGGAGTCTATCAGCCAACTTCAGGCGATAGACGGGTTCATCCTGGATTGGTCGCCAGCCAATCGCAGGGCTACACAGAGACACACAACCATTCACACTCACATCCACACACCTACAGGCCATTCAGAGTCAACATCACCCTGATCCCCAGAGCAGGTCTCTGGACTGTGGGAGGAACCCGGAGAACCCGGAGAGAACCACACAGACACGGGGAGAACATGCAGACACAGAAAGGCCTCTGGGTGGAACCAGGACCTTCTTGCTGTGAGGGGACAGTGCTGACCACCACGCCACCGTGCCGCCCTGGTTACTCTTATGATGAATAATAATAACGTTTTGTTGAAACAATCCTCCACACCAAGAAGAAAAAGGTCGACCCTCCGACCTTCAACATGAGAGGCAGAACTTGTGGATTCTGCTTTGAATCAAATCATCATAAATCAAATTATTTGACTTCAAATGTCAAGTGAAGTCTCAAATTTGACTCAAATGAACCTTTTATCGATCAAAGCAAAATGAAATAAATCCTTCAGTTATCAACACGTGCAGATTAACTCTTTCGTGTCATCTTACACAGATTCTTACATATGTAATAAGCATTAAACTGTTCAGTGAGCAAATCTTATTATAAAATATTATAGAATTAACAAATCTAAGAAATGTGAAATGCATTAATTAGGTAACTTTGTGAGAATAAAAGTGACTGGAAAGTTAATAATTAGAAGTAATAAATTTTACTTCATAACCCTGTTTTGACAAAAACCTTCTGAGACATTAGTTTTATTTAGAGTTTTGATTTACTGACAATCTCGCAATAATGTATTAATTTTTGAATGTCTTAAATCTTCCCATTCGGACGAGCATCATGCTTTTCATCATTAAATTACTATGTAACAATTTAGAATTTGTCATGAAATAGAATGTCGAATAACTCATTACATTATTTTCCAGTTATTCTATCTGAATTATTACATTTGGTCACAACGGTCTTAAACAATTTTAGTTTCATGTTCAGTACATTTTCGTAACATTAAAAAACACAACTACTTGATTTAAAAAAGTCATTTTCTTTTCTTCCTTTACTCCAGTTGTCTTCCTGTAAAATGGAAGTTGGATGGAACTATTTCATCGTTTAATCAGCGATATATCGATCTGCTCTCGATGATCCGCGAGCGTTTCATCAGACCCGCAACAATCAGATGAATGCGCCCCGCTGGTGTCGCCGTGTTGCCATGGCAACACGGCGACACTTACACCGCCGCGCGGCACCGACTGTCGCAAACCGCTCAGCAGAACAAGAGAGAACCGATTCCTCCGGTCAGGAGCCGCCGGGAGCAAAGCACCGGGCACCGGACACCGGACACCGGGCACCGGACACCGGACACCGGGCACCGGGCACCGGCTGCTGACGGAACGCGCCCCGGGGCGTCCGACGCGTATCGATCCGTCGTTTCGCGGGTCGGTACCGGAGCCGCTTGTACAGTCTGTCCGCATTGCGTCGCACCCCCCCCCCCCCCCCCCCACACACCCCCCCTCTCCATTAAATCCTGCAATATGTTTCTACATTACCGGAGACGCGTCCTCTCCGGGGCCACGCGCCTTCAGACCCCCAGACCCCCCAGACCCCCAGACCCCCCCAAAGCCTCCGCGGTTGTATTTCTTATTTTAAGTGTGTTTTTACTGCAGCAGAGAGAGAGAGAGAGAGAGAGAGAGAGAGAGAGAGAGGGAGAGAGAGGGGGAGAGAGAGGGAGAAGCAGAGAGACGCTCGTCTTCTGATGCTGCAGTGTGTCCTCCCGGTCCTCCCGGTCCTCCCGGTCCTCGTCCCCGGGACCGCGTGGATCGCGCCTGGGTTCCCTCGCGGTCTCCACCATGGTTCCGGTAGAAGCTCATTCAGGATCACTGCAGCCGAGCCGCGGGTCGGAACCGCCTGAAGCCTCCAGCGGCTCCTCCTGCTCCACCAGCCGGCGGACCGCCTCCACCCGCAGGAGACGGATGCTGACAAGACAACATAGTCCATGAATATTTCAGAGACTGTAAAACGATATCAGTCTTAAAGTGAAGAAGAAGGGTGTGTTTGGGGGAGGTGGGGGGGAGGCGTTCCTCTCCATCTGCTGTCCTCCAACTTCACCTCAGGTACCTCCTTTATCTTCTCCTCCTCTTAAAGCCTCCCTCATACATGTGTGTGTCTGACTTCCATTACAGTAGAGGAGTGAGAGGAGGACAGCAGGTCCGCAGAGAGGGAGGGAGGGAGAAGGAGGGGGGAGGGAGAGGGAGGGAGGGAGGGAGGGAGGGAGAGGGAGAGAGAGAGAGAGAGAGAGAGAGAGAAGCACTGCAAACTTGAATACTGATGTATGCGGTAAAACGCAGCAGCAGCTCGGCGGCGGACGCAGCGCGAGGCTGAGGAGCAGCGCAGCGCTTTGGGGAGCTGATGGAGGCGTCTGAGCGACGGGTGCTTTGTGTTCGCAGGTGACGGAGCGTTGGATGAGGGGTGAGGAGAAGAAGACGACGGCAGCGGCGATGGCGAAGGAGACGAAGGAGAGGGAGGAGAGGGAGGAGAGGGAGGACCTGCCCAGCTCACGGCCTCAGTAGAGGCTTCTCCTCCTGCGACCTGCTGTCCTTCACTTTCACGCCGCTTCCTCTTCCCGCCCACCGCCGCCGCCCCAACCCGCCAGGAAGGATGACCGTGGTGTCCACGGAGAACTTGGACGAGACCTCCACCCTGCCGGGGCACCCGCAGGACTCCTACCCCCCCGACGACGACCACGACGACCACGACTGCTGCGAGCGCGTGGTGATCAACATCTCGGGGCTGCGCTTCGAGACGCAGCTGAAGACGCTGGCCCAGTTCCCCGAGACGCTGCTGGGGAACCCCAAGAAGAGGATGCGCTACTTCGACCCGCTGAGGAACGAGTACTTCTTCGACCGGAACCGGCCCAGCTTCGACGCCATCCTGTACTACTACCAGTCCGGGGGCCGGCTCCGGAGACCCGTCAACGTGCCGCTGGACATGTTCTCGGAGGAGATTAAGTTCTACGAGCTCGGTGCCGAGGCCATGGAGAAGTTCCGTGAGGACGAGGGCTTCATCCGGGAGGAGGAGCGCCCCCTGCCGGAGAAGGAGTTCCAGCGACAGGTCTGGCTCCTCTTCGAGCACCCGGAGAGCTCGGGACCCGCCCGGGGGATCGCCATCGTCTCCGTCATGGTGATCCTCATCTCCATCGTCATCTTCTGTTTGGAGACCTTGCCGGAGCTGAAGGAGGACCCCAACCAGCGGATTCGCGTTGTTGGGAACGTGACAATTTACTACAAACCAAACGTGCTCACTGACCCCTTCTTCCTGGTGGAGACGCTCTGCATCATCTGGTTCTCCTTCGAGCTGATAGTCCGCTTCTTCGCCTGCCCCAGCAAGGCGGCCTTCTTCAAGAACATGATGAACTCCATCGACATCGTGGCCATCATCCCCTACTTCATCACGCTGGGAACGGAGCTGGCCGAGGACCAAGACAGCAAGGAGAGCAAGATGGGGGGCGAGCAGGCCACGTCCCTGGCCATCCTGCGGGTCATCCGCCTGGTGAGGGTCTTCCGCATCTTCAAGCTGTCCCGCCACTCCAAGGGGCTCCAGATCCTGGGGCAGACCCTGAAGGCCAGCATGCGGGAGCTGGGCCTGCTCATCTTCTTCCTCTTCATCGGCGTCATCCTCTTCTCCAGCGCCGTGTACTTCGCCGAGGCCGAGGAGAAGGAGTCCTTCTTCACCAGCATCCCCGACGCCTTCTGGTGGGCCGTGGTCTCCATGACGACGGTGGGCTACGGGGACATGTACCCGGTGACCATCGGGGGGAAGATCGTGGGCTCGCTGTGCG